>NW_022196897.1:165323487-165327559 GCF_008632895.1 Mastomys coucha | reverse complement strand
GGGGCAGGAGCACAGGGGCACATGGGAGAACTTAAAGTGGGACTAGGTTGTGAAACAGTCAAAGCCCACCCCCAAGGACATGCTTCCTTTAGCAAAGCCTTGACCTCCCAAAAAGGTGCTACCAACAGGATCAGAGAGCTCAAAGGCATGAATGAGCCTGTTGGAGGTATCTCGCATCCCAGCCTTCACACATGGAAGCAATGAGCTTGGTGAACTTCCAGGGAAAGTCCTTGGTCCATGGGAACTGAATCACCCACACTGAGGAGGGAAAAGGACAGCTCGAGTGTCTCCCCAAGGAGGACCCACTCACTCGGCTGCAGGCAAACAGGCAACGGGAAAATAGCATTCAACTAAAAGCCTCAAATAACAAAAACAGAGAGAAGGGGATTAATATTTTCCAGAAAACACAATGTCGTGTTTATTCCACTTTCTGTGACTTATTAAATTCTCTGCTACAATAATTATAGCCGTGTATTGTCAGGAAGGATAAACACCAGAGAAACTTATTACTGTCAGAGACCATTAGTAAAACCACACACTTCGCCTACAGACGGCAACGGCAGCAGCGAAAACAGAGTTATTAGAACTCATTTTTTGGAGTCTGCTTGTGTCCTTGGGCTGAGTTCTAAAGCAGGAGAAGAAACGGATGCTCCGGTTCTTCATTAACAGTGAGTCTTGCCTCTGCCAATTAATTTTAGCAAATTTTCACCCCTTTCTCAACACAGACTGAGCTTTGACTGAGCTCCCTGCATTACTTCAATATGCCAAGGTGCTTTTTAACCACTCTGCACCGTGTGCACGTTTCTCTAAAGAAGGTGGCCAATCATTAGAGTGTACAGGAAAGTCCATTGCTACAAAATAATGTTTTGAATAGAGAATAAATGACTGCCGCAAAGGTCATTTAGCTGTCTTCTTCCATGGTTCCACCTCCTTCCCTCCTTTCCTTCTCTCTTTGTTCTCCTTCCTCTCTATCCTCTCTCCCTGCTCTCTTCCACCTCTCCCTCTTCCTCCTTCCATCCACTCCTTCTTTCTTCTTTTGCTCTCTCTTAATGAAGACTTTGCAAGGGGAAAATATTGTGGCATGGAGACCTCTTTCCTGCCATCAATCAAAATATTTTGTCAGTAGCTGTTTCTAAATTGAAACATTCCTAGGTAGAGGGAGGGGAGAAGCTAGGGGGAAACCTAACAGGCTCAGGAAGTTCATGAAAATTTCAAGACGCACAAATTCCTTCCCCCAGGTTCCACAAACAGTCAACAAACGCTGGGACAAAGGACATTCTTCCCTGTAATAGCCTGGAAATTCTGCAACCTTTTTCCAGCTGTCATCAATGCTAGAGTGGCCCTGCTCTGGTGGAATCACTTCTTTGGTCCCAAACTAGTATTCTATTAGAATGAATAGACATGTGTTCCTAGCTCCTCAGAGGAAGTCATGTAATTGATAGCCCCTTCCTCTCCCAGCTTGCCTGTTGGGCTGCATGAGAGGATTAACCATTGGTGGACATGTGGATGATCCCAGGCCCTGCCTGTTCAGGGAGAAGGAGCCATCTTTGGGAATCAAAGTGTCTCTAAGTTGAAGAGACACCGACCAGACCTTTCATCGAGCACAAGTTCAAAACCAAAACCTTTTCCTGCCCCAATGGATAGTCTTCAGCCCAGTAAAAGCCATCTCTTAATTTAGATCATCCACAGCCCAGTAGATGAAGGGTTAGTGCTGGAATCTTTGCTTGTGTGTTTTTTTTTTTTTTTTTTTTTTTTTTTTTTTTTTTTTTTTTTTTTTTTGCTAATTTTTTTTTTGCTAAAATTTGCTAATTTTGCTTGTGCAGTCAGGACACTGGGATCGGGAAATTCCCTGTTCCTGTGAAGGTGGCTCCTAAGCTACGGGTGGATCCACAGTGTATTTCAGGGTGCTTGGGAACACACTTTGAGAACTCAGTGTGAGACACTGAAACAATTGGGGGGACGGACCACAGCCAGCACCTGGCAAGGGGTTAGGACCCGTGGTCATGCAGACCCAAAGCGTACCTGGGCAAGCAGAACCTTTTAGCAGTACTCAACGTTGATGGACCACTTTTGTCTAGGGGTGGTCCCAGTTATTTTAACAACTTTTGCATTGCATGGTGTAAATTCGGGCAATTTTAGATAATTTTTTAAAGGAAGCGGAAATATATGACTATTT
This sequence comes from Mastomys coucha, assembly GCF_008632895.1. NCBI lineage: Eukaryota > Metazoa > Chordata > Mammalia > Rodentia > Muridae > Mastomys > Mastomys coucha. The sequence goes on along the minus strand of NW_022196897.1, from coordinate 165,325,383 downwards.
AAAAATCCAGTATCTGGTCAATGTGTTTAACCTGCATAGGCGGTCAGAGCAGGACCGGCTGGATGTGATAGTCACTTCCAGGGCAGAGAATAAGCTGGCGAGCCAAGCCCATTTATTCTATGGATTTAAATTGCCTGATAAGGGCTACCTGCTCGGGATGGGGAGAATTTAATAAAAACCCGCTCTTTTCTCCACCTAGACGATCTCTGGAAAGCAGACTCTGAAAAATGTTTTCCTCACTTTTCGACGGAATTGCTTTGGCTCTTGGAATTATATTTCCAAATTAAAGGTACTTTTCTGGACCACTGAAAAAAATAGGAAAGTCCTAGATTAGCATGTCCCATTAGGCCAACAGCTCCAAGCCCAGCTTACACATTTACCAATGCATTTATCTATTAAATGTTGCTGCATGTCTATTAAAATGAATAATAACAATCTACTTGGGGGCCATTGATCAATTTAATTTTTTACTTAATGACTTGGTAGTTTATCAGAAAAAAGAAAGTTTGGAATAAGGAGGCCATGTCCCATGGATAGATGAAGAGAGGCACAGTTAATCCTAAAACTTTGGCTAGAACTTGCAGGTTCACTTCCATAACTCTGGCCACAGGAAAACATGTTGATATAAAAGATAATTGACCCATATGAAAATGTTTATTTTGTTTGGAGTCTCTGAAAATGGAATACTTTTCCCCAAAAGTCTCTCGGTCTCTGCCTCTCTGTCTCTCTGTCTCTGTCTCTCTCTGTCTCTGTCTCTCTGTCTCTGTGTCTCTGTGTCTCTGTCTCTGTCTCTGTCTCTGTCTCTGTCTCTCTGTCTCTCTCTCTCTCTCTCTCTCTCTCACACACACACACACACACACACACACACTTAAGAGGTACCTGTAGGGGCTTAGAAACATAGCTCAGTGACTAAGGGTACTTACTGCTCTTTTAGAGGACCTGGGTTTAGTTACCAACATCCAACAGTGGCTCACACGCCTAGGTAACTTTTGTCCTGGGCTCCTCCTGTGACCTCTCATGGAGTAATTTGATTTAAAAAAAATAACAGAAAGAAAGAAACTACTCACAGGCATTCTTTAAATTATTTATAGACTTTTCATTAGGGTAAGCACCATGGAAAAGTGATCCGCTAAGGTTTGCTGGAGTGTGCAGCCTTCCAGATGAGGACAGAAGAGTCCAGTGAATCTGGTCAGAGAAAAACAGAGAAAAGATCAGAGCCGGAAGGAACAGCCTGTGCAAGGTCTGGAGAGAAAAGGGTACCACATTCCCGGGGAGCTGCAAAGGCTGTGTACCGGAGCAGAGGAGGCGAGGGAGGGCCCACAGACCGCTGCTCCATTGGCTCAGGTCAAGCGAGTGGCTCTGCAGGCAGCACTGAGGTGGGGTTCTCCTGCTGGGATCGGAGGCTCCACTGTCAGGCTGAGACCCTTGCAGTAGAAAAGCCAGGACTATGCTGCCTGATTCCAGAGCTGAGTTCTTGAGTACAAAGGGAGCCAACTGAGGAAGAAGATGAAGGGGAGTGTCTGTATTCAGAAAATCATGGCTTGGGTCTTCAAAGCTGGCTCAGTGGGTAAGACCTCTGGCTGCTCCTGCAGAGGACTAGATTCAGTTCCCAGCACCCACATCAATCAACTCAGGCTACCTGTCACTCCAGGGAACAGGGACCTACTTTTGGCCTCTGAACACCATCTTCTTGGGGGTTTAAAAATAGATCTTCAAAATTTCCATGTGTGTATATACAGTATACTGTAATCCCATATGTGACCCCACATGATATGTGAGCATGCCCCATACTCAGCACCCTCCCCCCAGCCCCTCATCTTTTCCCCCAAGCTCCTCTCCCTCCCCTACACTCCCAATCCCCCACCCTCCCCTCTCTCCCCCACAGTTCCTATGCTC
>NW_022196897.1:165313321-165323171 GCF_008632895.1 Mastomys coucha | reverse complement strand
CTCCTCCCCACACTCCCCACCCTCTCCCCACACTCCACTCCCTTTCCTACCCTCCCCACTCACCCCCACTCTGCATCCCCCACTCAGAACCTTTTTCTTCTTCATTCCCTTCATCTTTTCCTCTTCCCATGCTCCCTCCTGTTAATCTCCTTTGTTCCCCTAAATAGTTTGGCTTCTATGTTTATGCCATAAATGAGTGCATGATTTTATACATTTCCATAAAATCCAAGACTTGCAAATGAGAGAAAACGTACAGTATATTAGCATTGTGAGGCAGATTTAATTCGCTTAATAAGAGGGTCTCTAGTTTCATCCATTTTCTTGCAAATGACAGAACTTCATTCCTCTTTATGGCTGAAAGGAAATTTCATTGTGCATGTACAACACATTTTCTCGAAGGAAAAGGAAGCTGCAGTTAGCATCGATTGATACTGGACTCTCGGGACGCCATTCTGTCCGGCAGATTGATGCTTGTCTCACAGCCTGTCTCAGATAAATGCTGACAAGAGAGAGGTAGTGGCCATTCCCCTACCTAGAGTCAAGCTCATCCACAGGAAACAGGTCAGGGTGTTGAAAGGTACCCACAGCTCTGTGTCCAGCCCAAAGCTTTCTCCTACAGAAGCTGGAGAGCCTGCGCCTTCAGAAGAGAGTGAGAGGAGGGATGTGGTGCAAGCCAAGTGCACTGCCGGGGGAATTGGTCCTTTCTGCTTCACAGAAGGGACCTCTTGCCACTCCGGAGCCACCCAGCTTCCTCCAGTGCTTGAGAAAATGCAGGCACAAGGAGCCTTGCCATCAGTGGGAGCTTTAGAGCAACAGCTGTAGCCCTGCTTGTTAATAGGCATAGCGCACTACACTGCTTCTTCATCCTGGTCTGGAGCTGACCACCGGGCTGGTGAGATAGCTCAGGATTTAAGCGTACTTGCTTTGTGGTTACACGTGCTGGTGCTTTCAGGGACCCACGGTTAGCTCTCAATATTTACAGGAGGAGGCAAACAATGAACTGCAATCTTGGGGGAAGCTGACATATTCTTTTGGCATCCATGGGCCAGACATATCACACATATACACAAACACTCACACATACATATATTTACTCAAACATACACAAACACACTCTCAAACACACACTCATATACACATACAAACACACTCAAACATCTGCAAACACTTACACATGCTCAAACACATACACTTATACACACACACACTCAAACATACACAAGCATTCACACATGTACACTCAAACACACACACATACTCAAGCATACACAAACACTCACACTCTCATACATATACTCAAACGTACACAAACACACATACATGCATACATACATTCAAACACATACTCAAATATACACACACACACACTCATACACACACATATACATATGCACACACATACACACAGACACACACACATGCACACACATACACATTTTTTTAAATATTTAAGATAACACCTAGAGGAGAGTCCCTTGCCTGGCCTCAGCCACCCAGCTGGAGTGGGTTCCTCTGTAAAGTGCCCCTGGTATGGGTGCCTCAGGCTGCTATTTTCTGGCAAGGAACAGGAAACCTTCTTCAAAGGAAGCAGGAGGCAAATGCCATTCAGAGTTCACAGCACACTGGAAGCCTTGATGGCCAGGCCACCTGTCTCTACCTTGCCAGCTCCTGTTAAACCATCAAAGGCTTATTTGTGCTCCTTTGATGTGGGCTGCAAGTGTGTTTTCCACACGATGGAAGGTTAAACGTTATAAGTGGGCCCTAAGGCACAGCTGGAAAAGTACCATGCCCCTGTCTTGGTATACACAATTTTCAGTTAAATATCAGCCTTGGCTGAGGTGCATCCAAAGGACAAAACGGACAGCCGCTTTGGAGGGCCATTTACAGCGCCTTCTCCTATCAAAGTTTAAATGCCTCTGTCTGAGGTTCTGATTTGGAGCCACACTGCTGATACAGATGAAAGCTTCAGGAGGAGAGTGAGTAAAACAACCCATGAAGCTCCTCACAGCAGAATCAAGAATCACGGGAGCATCCAGAGGAGTGGAGGTCTCGAAGGTCTCAGTGAGGGAGCCCCACAATGTGAGCAGCATCCAGCCCTTTCCTTACAGACATGGCCCCGGGGGTGGGGGTGTGTTCAGAATGCCTTTAGGGGCCGTCACAGGACACACCAGTGACTCTTTCTACAGTTCCCGTGCACTGTGGAGATAAAAAGTAATGTGGGATGGGAGTTACCAACAGCAGAGGGACGAAAGTCCCTTTGAAGGGGCGAGTGGGCAGTGAATCCAGTTCTCCACAGCTTTGCCAGTGAACTGTGCAGGGCATACACTACGGAGGCCTGGGGAGAACAGGGAAAGCGGGTCAGGGGTTTCAGCAAGTGCTGTGGCTAAGCAGATGATTGTGTTCTGCCAAGGAGAAGGATAATAATAAACACTCCAGGTGTATGTGGGACCCTGGAGAAAGATGTAATAAACTAGAGAATCACTGGCCAGGGTAACAGTATGTAACCTGCACAGAGCTGATCCCAGGAGGTAGGAGGAGGCAGACAGAACTGTAGGGAAGATGGGCCCCTGAATACTCAGCCAAATATTTGTTTGGCAGGAATGAGAGTCCTGACTCCTAACTCTACAAACCCTAAAGATAGTGCTGGGCAGGTGACAGATCTGAGTGTGAAGCTTGAAGACTCAGCCTCTCACACAAAGCATGGATCATCATCTAACCTCAGGGCAGAAAAGTAGCCGCAGACTGGTCAGGAGAGTCATGAAGGCAGACAGGTAGAGTGATGAGTTATACACAAAGATACCTCAGACAAGAGCGAGGCAGAAGGTAAGAGAAGATGCCTGTGGTACATGTGTGCAAGAAGGGGCTTTGATCTGGCATACAATGAGGCAATCCTCCTGAACCTCCCAGGAGTCAAAGGCATCAAAGACCTGAACGGACATTTCACAGGAAGTACACCAAGTGGCCAGGTGATAGGTAAACTCCATCCAACAGGTGATGTGACCCCAGACTCACAAGAATGGCTGACACTGATGAGGCAGAAGAAACAAAATATCGGTGAGAGTTTGGAAAAGTGTGACCCTCCCTGACAGCCACTGGCAGATTAGACGCCATGGCACTTTCGAGGTCAGGAAGCTGTGCCAGTGCTGGGCCACAGGTGAGTCTTGCCACAGGAACACATGCTTCTGAGCCTTGCATGTGTGTTCAGAACAGTTACGGTGGTCAGATGTGCAAGGGACAAGGACAGGGTACAATCTCCAGGACTAAGCTGGTGCCTTACAAGAAGTGTCACACAGCGAGGAGAATGGAAAGCTTGTGATGCCCAGGGACATGAGCATGTCACATGGACACACCCTGCATCCATCACTTGAAGTTCACCAATTCAGGAAACATGGCTGTGGCCAGAGAGCTCAGGGCTGAGGGACATTGTATGCGCCTCCTGGGAGCTGGTGCTGTGGCCAGAGAGCTCAGGGCTAAGGGACATTGTGTGCTCCTCCCGGGAGCTGCTGCTGCGGCCACACTCTCTTCTGGATCTAGTAGCTGTTACCTGTGAGTGGTGTGCTTAGCCAAAATCAGAATCCTGCTGTTCCTACCTGATTGTTACACCCCAGGAATCTGCACATCCCCTGGCCAAGAGCCCTTCCTCTGGGAATGGATCCCTGTTGCCTTGCTTGCATGAAATAGACACCACAGAAGATGAGTCTCATCGCAAACCCTCACCAACGGCAAGAAGGGGCATGATAGAGATCTGATTACATAGGCAAAGTGCACCTCTGTAAGGAATGATCGGGAGAAAGAAAACAGGTGTCCCGGAGGCACAGAGCAAAACCACCTTCAAATGTTGATTAACTGAAAAAGAAAGTCCTCAAACAGTGGAATGTCCCTCCTCCGGTGATTGCTAAACACGGCAGATACAGACATCTGCGTGTTTTTGAAGAATTGCTCTAAGCCAGTGGTTCTCAACCTTCCTAATACAGTTCCTCGTAATGGGGTGATCCCCAACCACAAAAATCATTTCTGCTACCACTGAATAACTGTAATTGGCTGCCATTATGAATCAGAATGTAAATATCTGATATTCAATCGCCAAGAGGTCATGACCCACAGGTTGAGAACCACTGCTCTAAGTGGATGATGACCTCTCTAAACTGAAGATGAGCCAGTGTGTCCTGGGCTGATCTGGAGACATACATTGTTGTTTTCCAGCTTTTCCCTGAGCAAATATCAAGATAAGATACTCGGAGTTTCTGGTGGGGACTTTATGTGATCCTACCTTCTTTTCCCTCTTGCAGGATGAATCCAGTGTCTTGGGTTTTAAATTAATTCATGGACATTGTTTGTGTAAAAGTGATGGCCTACTGCTTGTAGGAATGGCATAGCCACAGCCACCACCTCTGTGCCTTAAGTGTCACCACAGGGCGGGGGAGATGAAGGTGAAAGACAGTGTCCTCACCCCTTCCCTGGCAGAGTGACAGCTGCAAAGAGCCCAGCAAGGAATAGTTACTCACTTAAGGCTTATCCATCCAGGCAGCTCTTTAAAGCACTGCAGGAGTCTATATACCCCTTTCTTGCTATAGTACTCATGAAGAGCAAGTGCTTGGGTGTGTACGTGTGCGTGTGTGTGCATGTGTATGTGTGTGCATGCATTTACATATATGTGCATGTGCTCACGTGTGAATTTGCAAGTGTGTGCATGTGTGTACATGTGTGTGTACGTGTGTGTGGTGCATGTGTATATGTGTGCATGTGCATGTGTGTGCATATGTACACATGTGCATCTGTATGCATGTATGTGCTTGTGCATGTGTATTTATGAGCATATGTGTGCATGTGTATGTGTATGTATGTACATATGCATTTGTGTGTATGTATGTGTGTGTACATATGTGTATGTGTTTGCATGTGTGTGCATATGCATGTGTATGTATGTACATGTGTGTGCTTATGTGTACATTCAGCTCTGGGTCTTTTCTGAGCTGAACCCTTCTATTCCTACATTCAGTGAACAGGAGTGGCCTGAACAAGAAAGAATTTGCCTTAAGCCTGTTTAGAAATTAAGTTGGAAAACTTGAAGGAAATATAATACATATGTAGATTACAATGTTTTAAATCTATTTTCTGAGAATGCAACTAAGCAGAAAGGGATCAAGGAGGAAACAGAACCACAGGGTGAGACCGAGCCTCATCGAAAGGGACGTACAGCTGGTACCCAAGGGGCAGATGCCAGCTGGCTGTCTCCATGGCCCAGGGGACATAGCATCTCCACATGTGTGCAGGGACATTATGAGATGGATGTGGGACACGGTACTACTTATAAAAGCCACTGGCATCCAACACATGCACATAGAGAGCTTGGACCAAGCTTTGATAAGCAAAACCTTCTAGGAGAAACCCAGGAGTCCTGTAACTACAGATCCGAGGACACTGCGGCCCTAACAAAGGCAGCAGGTGTTTCTCAGAGGGTGGAGACTGCAGGAGACTGCATCCTTCTCACCACAGTAAACACTGATGTTGGTTGTGGGTATGGAATGTGCGTGCGTGTGTGTGTGTGTGTGTGTGTGTGTGTGTGTGTGTGTGTGTACAGGTATGTGTGTGATTATATAGCAGTTATTTTATATTGCATACATGATGCATCTATATTATACAACTTAAAATGTCACATGTTCGCATATGTACTTAAAACCAGAGGAGCTTCGCTTATAGTGAAATACATTTCAACCGTCTAGCCAGGAGCTGACTGAGATGAAGGATGTGCTTGCAGCTGCCTCTCTGCCTCTTTGTATAGCCAACCTTTGGAAGCAGAAGCCTCATTGGTCCTAACCAATAGCATTAGACTGCTGGGCTGCAGATCGACCCGTCTGCGCAGAACAACCCCACCTATATTAACACTTGCAGAAAGTCCCTACCCTTCTGAAAGGGTGTGTCAACAAGTACACAGACAAAGACCTAGAAAGACACAGAGGTGGGATGGAGACCAGTTCTGTCTGGTATAACCAATGGGAGGGAGCTCCATGCCTTTTTTGGGGGGGAGAGGAGGATGCTTGATGCTTTTAATGCAGGTGAAAGCTTGCATGCTTCAAGTCTATTTTAATTGGGTAAAATGGTTGCTGTGAGGCCACTTGGCAAAGTATGCACATTTGTATTTAAATGTGGGGGACTGAGTGCATAGATTTGGCACTGTGGATTCAGAACTAGGCTTACAGCTTTGTAGGTCTGTCTGTTCACTGATGTGCAGAAATCCACTGCTCTCTGGAGTGGTTCTCCTTCATTCATTCATTCATTCATTCATTCATTCATTCACTCTACAAGCGTTTCTATGTGAGGGGCAGTGGCAGATGCTTGGTAAAGAAAACATGCAGATAAGATAACAGTTGACCTCCGAGTGTAGGGTAGTAGTCACACACTGTACCAAGAGCTTCCCTTGGTCATTCCCTCTCCCCCCACATTCCATCTTTAAGGTACACCATGAAGTAGTGCTCTCTATTGCTGAGGTCACATGCCTATTTAAGAGGCAAAGCTGGGAAATGAATCGGGCACCCTCCATGAACTCAAACTCTCTCGTTCTGGGGAGTAAGCAGGAATAAGAACACAGTACATAAGGGACTCCCAGGGCAGTGTGGACAGGTGATAAGTGAAAGGCAGCCCTGTGGGAAGATGGAGGAGGCTCCCAGCCTTTATGTTTCCTTGCATGAACAGGAGCAATCCAGTAGAGCTGCTGCAGTGGGAAAGGGAGATGGGCTGACTGCTGAAGGCAGGATGCGGGGTGCTGAGCCACCTGCCTGTAGGAGAACGCTCCAGCGTAGAGGAAGTAGGAGTTTAATGGTCTGACTTTTCACTTAATATATCCATCCCACAAGTACCTGCTGGGGGCTGCTGTGTTCCTTCCCAGAGTGGGAGCTGGATAGTTGTAGGAGAGTATACCTGCCGCTGTGGCACGGACAGTCTGTGAGTTAGCAACAGCGACATACAAACTCACAAATAAAACTTATAATCAGACTTATAGTTTTAGTGACAGGATAGACGAGAACATCCAAAGCCTCCGGAGGTTATTTTTAAAGGTGGACCAAACACAATGCACAGCACAGCACTGTGTAGGTACAGCAGGACAGCTGGAAGCTGGAAGATTGCCTGCAGGCAGGAAGGAAGGGGCGGGAAGCCTGGGGTAGGCAGAGGTGGAGAACTGCCTCGGGAGGCAGGTGTGCACGGAGAGGCAACATTTTAAAAATGTCTGTCTGTTTGTTTGTTTGTTTATCTGCTGTGAGAGGTGACACGCCATGGTATGGATGTGGAAGTCAGATGGTAAATCTCAAGAATCAGCTCTTGCCTTTGACCTTGTTAGGACGGGATCTTCCAATCCTGCTCTTGGCAGCCGCTCCAGGAGCCCCTGCCCATTCCCCCACCTCTGCTTTCTGCCTCATTATTGCGCTGCGGATTCCAGATGTGCACCACCACATCCACATCTGGCTTTTAACTGGGTCCCTGGGATTGACCTCAGTAAATCAGGCTTGCATGGCAAGAAATTTTGCTCACTGAGCCATTTCCCCAAACCTCAGAAATTTAAAAAAACATAAAACTTTTTTTTTTTTTGCCAGACCCTCACTCTCTTCCTAAGGGTGTGATTCAGACTTCCTTGCTTTGTGTCTAAGAGTCTGCATGTCCCACAATGTGTAAACTTTGATGGTTTGAAAACACTTAGCATTAATATTCCAGAAAGGGCTGAGAGGGGCTGGCAGGTGGGACTGATACCTTCATAAAACAAGGACCTTCTGGGAGGGGACGAAAGGTGACACCAGAGAGAGGGCAATCCACCTGGGGATGTGGTATCAGCAGACCCACTGTCTCCTGCATTCCTTTTAGAGGGGAGGATAAAGGAGCCCCCTCCCTGGGATTCATCACTCGAACCCAAATGACGTTGAATGGAGATTCAAGATTCAACTATCCTATGAGCCCTGTAAGAACTGCTTTTCTGATGCTGTGATAAAACACTATGACCAAAAGCAACCTGTGGAGAAAGAGTTTATCTGGGCCTAGGGTCCCTAAGGGGTTAGGGTTTATCATGGCAGGGAGGCGTGGCGTCAAGGAACAGGCATGGTGGAAGAAGAAGGAAACTGAGAACTTGTTCCCTTAATGGCAAACAACAAACAGAGAGCTAAGTGGAAGTGAAGCGAGGCTATAAACTCCCGCCCCCTGTGACACACTTCCTCCAGAGACGCCTCCCATACAGCTCCACCAACTGAGATCAAGTGTCCAGAGACCTGAGCCTATGGGGATATTTCTCATTCAAATCATTATGATTCCCCAAATCTCTCCAAGCCAAAGATCTTGCAGGACAATTGATCTAAGGTGGCAACATTCCCAGGTCATTGACAGAGATGGGAATGCAGAATTTCTGGGGAATCATACCCTCAATGCTGGGCAGGAGGACCCCAACTGCCGACATGCTAAAATGACTGCTCAGCTCAAATGATAATGCGCACAAGAAAATCTCCAGCGTAATCGAGAACAGGCAGCTGGATCAGAGCCTCAAATACAAGTGATGAGAAAAAATAAATAAAGGAAATGAACTAGGAAAAGAAAAAGCGCCAAGAAAGAACACCATGAGGTGACAGAGCAGCCAGGCTGGAAGGAGGACCAGGAGTGGTCCTCAAAGGCTGCAGTCTTGGAAATCAAGAACTCAACCGCAGGGGCAAATTGCCTTTGAAAGGGGAATTCATAACCTTGATTGATGGAAATTGCCTCCTAGCAACATGGAAAGAGGAGGCTGAGAGGGACAGACACAAAGACTGAGCATGCAGGCTCAGCATTCCCTTGGTGGGAAAGCCAGAGGGCGAGAAAGCTGGTAAGGGGTGGGGGGTGTGAAAAATGATGGTGCATGTTCTCTGTGATGAAAGTTAACAAAGACTCCAAGTGAAACAATTTTAAAAAGAAAGACGTGACTTTGTTTTCTGCATCTCTATTTGCCTTGCCACTGTCCCTCCTTCAAGATCCTCCTGATCACACATCAGCAACACCCAGGAGCCACAAGTCAAAACCACTTCAGGAGCCACTCCTGAACCTGCCTTCTATGGGGATTTTGGCAGAGCTCCTGTGTGTAATGTCCACAAAGCAGGCAAACAGAGATGTTTCCCCACATAAATGTGATTCTTGGCCTAACTGAGCCAAATGATTATGATCACACAGGCCATGGCAGGTGAGTCTCAGAGACACCACAGTGAGACATAGAGAAGGCTGTGTCATAGGGCACTAGGGAGTGACAGGGACAGAGAGAGGCTGGTCACAGGCACTGGGGAGTGACAGGGACAGAGAGAGGCTGGTCACAGGCACTGGGGAGTGACAGGGACAGAGAGAGGCTGGCCACAGGCACTGGGGAGTGACAGGGACAGAGAGAGGCTGGTCACAGGGCACTAGGGAGTGACAGGGACAGAGAGAGGCTGGTCACAGGCACTGGGGAGTGACAGGGGACCGAGAGATGCTGGTCACAGGGCACTGGGGACAGTGACAGGGACAGAGAGAGGCTGGTCACAGGCACTGGGGATAGTGACAAGGACAGAGAGAGGCTGGTCACAGGGCACTAGGGAGTGACAGGGACAGAGAGAGGCTGGTCACAGGCACTGGGGAGTGACAGGGACAGAGAGAGGCTGGTCACAGGGCACTAGGGAGTGACAGGGACAGAGAGAGGCTGGTCACAGGGCACTGGGGAGTGAGAGGGACAGAGAGAGGCTGGTCACAGGCACTGGGGATAGTGACAAGGGACAGAGAGATGCTGGTCACAGGGCACTGGGGACAGTGACAGGGACAGAGAGAGGCTGGTCACAGGAACTGGGGAGTGACAGGGACAGAGAGAGGCTGGTCA
>NW_022196897.1:165286510-165312411 GCF_008632895.1 Mastomys coucha | reverse complement strand
GAGAGAGGCTGGTCACAGGGCACTGGGGACAGTGACAGGGACAGAGAGAGGCTGGTCACAGGCACTGGAGACAGTGACAGGGGACCGAGAGATGCTGGTCACAGGGCACTGGGGACAGTGACAGGGGACAGAGAGAAGCTGGTCACAGGGCACTGGGGACAGTGACAGGGGACAGAAAGAAGGCTGGTCACAGCGCACTGGGGACAGTGACAGGGAACAGAGGCTGGTCACAGGACACTGGGGACAGTGACAGCGACAGAGAGAAGCTGGTCATAGGGCATTGGGGACAGTGACAGAGGATAGAGGGAAGGTTGGTCACAGGGCACTGAGGACAGTGATAGGGAACAGAGAGATGCTGGTCACAGGGCACTGGGGACAGTGACATGGGACAGAGAGAGGCTGGTCACAAGGCACTGGGGACAGTGACATGGGACAGAGAGAGGCTGGTCACAGGGCACTGGGGACAGTGACATGGGACAGAGAGAAGCTGGTCACAGGGCACTGGAGACAGTGACAGGGACAGAGAGAAGCTGGTCATAGGGCATTGGGGACAGTGACAGAGGATAGAGGGAAGGTTGGTCACAGGGCACTGGGGACAGTGATAGGGCTGTTTCCCCATCCACTCAGCTGGGTGAGTAGGTTTTTCAAAAGATTGGACCATAAAATCTGTCATAATACTACAGCCGTCCTCTGAGACAGAAGCTGCCATGTGCAGCCATTGAGTGTGGCTCCGAATGGCCCTGACTCATGTGCAGCCATTGAGTGTGGCTCCAAATGGCCCTGATCCATTGTTTATGGATGTTACAATTTTGGTTCGATGTAATTTTCCCATCTCATCAAATAAAATTCTTTTAATGGCTCTTTCAGTTATTAACTTAAGCACTGATCTTAGCTGGCAGATTGCGTGGCAAAAGATAGGAAGTCAGGTTTAGCTCTGAGCCTCAGTTTATCAATTTTTCAGTTCTATGTGGCCACGGCTCATTTTGTCTCTGTTGTGTGTTCCAAGTTTAGGGGCAGAGTGGGTGCACAACAAATATTCATAGGACGGATGGATAAGGAGGAAGAAGGTTAAGAGAGATTTGTGCATGACATAGAAAATGATGGTTGGAGAGGAAATAGGAAATCCACAAAGGAACCCGTAAAGAGTCACCAATGAGAGCTCGAGGCTTGTACCATCCTGCAACAACAGTGTGTGTGTGTGTGTGTGTGTGTGTGTGAGAGAGAGAGAGAGAGAGAGAGAGAGAGAGAGAGAGAGAGAGAGAGAGAGAGAGAGAGACCCAGAGGTCAGTCTCAGACATCATCTTTCTTCAGGAGCTGCCATCCACTGTTCGTTGAGACAGGGTCTTTGAGGTCATGTAGCCTAATGGTTAGAGTAGGCTCCAGCTAGTGAACTCCAGGGATCTGCCTGTCCCCAGCTCCCTAGCCCTGGGATCACAAACAAATATGCAGCCATTACTGAATTGTTATGCTGGGTACCGGGAACTGTGCAAAATGTAACTGACATGCATGCTCTACCAACGGAGCCAACTCCCAGATGCCATGTGACTGACATGCATCCTCTACCAACGGAGCCAACTCCCAGATGCCATGCGACTGACATGCATCCTCTACCAACGGAGCCAACTCCCAGTTGCCATGCGACTGACATGCATCCTCTACCAACGGAGCCAACTCCCAGTTGCCATGTGACTGACATGTATGCTCTACCAACGGAGCCAACTCCCAGATGCCATGTGACTTTCTCTATACACAACTGTCTCTAAGTCCTCATCTTTGGGTTTTTGTCTTCAGTGTCCACATTTGCACTGCTGTCTCTCCCCTTAGTCAAGTGATGGATATTTACTGAGGACTGGCTGGCTCTGCCTTCAGCATATTCCTCTCTCATCATTAATCAGAAGGGGGACCACTGTTCTCTGCCCCCAAAGGAGAGAGAATAAATAAAGCCCCAATAATTTTCTGACCTATATTTGAAGGTGGTTTAAGCCACTCATAAAATGGGCATTAGGAAGCTCATGCCTAAATCACTGGCTGAGCAATACCTTAGGGGCATGGATGCATCTCCCTCCATTTTTGATTTTCTGTGGCTTCAAGGACTTCACAGTAATTTGATTCAGAGGCAGAGATCTAAAACAAGAAGGGGTCAAGCAAAGAGAGGCAGAATAGCACCCTGAGAAAGCCGTTACCAGGAGCACTGCCGAGAACAAGTTGTAGGCTATTTTCCTGTGTGAGAGGCAAAGGTTCAGAGCTGTCCCTTAGGCATCCCTACCATACAATCGAAGTCCAGCCGGTCAGATTCAAGAGACAGGATCAATTTCCCCCTGTTCTGTGGGATGATGTTCAATAGCTGCTCATTTTTAAAAGAAGACAGGAGAATCAATCTCAGAAATACTGGAGGAAAATTTGAGTGTTGGCTTCCACAAATGGCAGGCACTGCTAGGAGGTAAGGGCAGAAGACAGTCGAGTGTCTTTGACAATAAAAACACAGCGTCTGACAAAGCGAGGGGTTCCGCCCTTCTTTCAACTTTTTGAAGATTTGACCATTTTTCCAGCAGCCACCGAGCCACAGTAGGATCTGAATCTGAAATCTGCTAATTACACTATCAGAGAGTCCAAACATATGCGTAGTATTCGGAGGACGGCTGAAAGGCTGCCTGAGAAGAGGGAGAGAGCTGTGTGAGACTGAAGGCAATCCTTTATAAGCAGAATGAGACATGAATATTGATTTATGTAAAATACATTTTCTTATTCACGTGCTTTCGAGCCCCTGTGCATTTTAATGATGCGTACTGGTGTGTGCTATCACAGGGAACATGCTTCACTGGACTTGAGATGGGAGTCAGAAGAGGAGAGAGCCTCCAGCCTCATGGAAGAGAAGACCAAGGGGGGGAACAATCTTCCATCTTCCCATAGAGCCCTGCAATCCCACGGACAGAGATAGCACACTGAGCGAGTGGTCAGAACAAGATGTTGGCAAAAAATAATAGAAAACACACCAGGAAAGTCACTCAGAAAACAAACACCATCAGCAGCCGCAGCTCAAGTTCCAGCATGTGACTGTAGAGATAATGTTCATATTCAGGCTGTGCATTCATCCCGAGCATCCATCCCTCGGTCCGCCCACATTTTTGACTCCACCCACAATTTGCAAATCACATTCAGCCTGAGCCTGCATCCCTGGCTCCGCCCATATTTGTGACTCCACCCCACATTTGTGCTGTTTACATTCAGCCTGAGCCTCCATCCTTGGCTCCGCCCACATTTGTGCTGTCCAACAAGTCCAGACAAGCTTAGAAAGCAGTCATGCTGAAAACGAAGCTGAGCTCCCCCAGCAGAAAATATCCTGGCATTGGACTCCACTTGGCATCCGTGCTGGGAAAGCCTGGGCAAGAAAGCCCAGGCTGGCCGCACGCTAGGCCCTTCATAGTGGGTCTTTCCCTGTAAAATAACTAAGATGTATCTGTCTCCTATCATGATGGTTTCAGAGATTGAGAGATATCCCGGGTATCTTTCATAATTAGTTTACATTAGTATTTTGGAGCCAGAAAGTATTTCTCTTTTATAGTCAATCTTTGAAATTGCAATGCCATTCTGAGCTTCCACCTGCCCCAGGCTCCAAAATGACCCCCGGAGTTTCTTGCATTCGACTCTTAAGACATTTTGTTCTTCCTGCTTATTTTTTCTCTCTCCCACTTCCATGTTTCCTTCCCTGAATCCTAGTCCTCTGCCTGTGGTGGTTTGGATGAGAATTCCCCCCAGAAGCTCATATATTTGAATACTTGGTCGGCCCAGTCTTCCCCCATTAGGTGGAACTATTTGGAAAGGGTTAGGGGGTGTGGCCTTGGAGGAGGTTGGGTGAGTTTTAAGGTCACTGTTAGCTCTTCTTTCTCTCTCTGCTTCTTGCTTGTGGATCAGTTGTGAGTGCTTAGCTGTCCCATGGCTGCCCACCTGCTGCCCTGTGCCCCGCTAATCCTGGGGAACTGTGAACACTAAACACTAAAACTTTCTGTTATAAGTTGCCTTTACCCATGGTGTCTTATCACAACAGAAAGGTCGATAAGATATCTGCTTTCCTATCCCACCCCTCCCCTCCCTATCTTTTCTTCCTTTCTTTCTTCTTTTCCTTTTTTCCTGTTTCCCTCCATAATTTCTTCCCTCCCATTTCTCCTTTTCTATCTTCCTTTTTCCTTTCTCTCTCTTTTAAATCTCTTTTTAAACCACTCATAGACTGAGGAGACCACTAACTGGCACCTGTAATGTAGTGAGCAGATGCCATGCCACAGTGCCTTGCAGGCCAGCTGGTCCCTCTCCCTGCACAGCCAACAGTTAGCTGAAGTTTATCTGAGATGCTAAACAGTCCTCAGTGTTTTCCTAGAACTAGATTGTCAAATTTAGAGAAGATGCCAATCAACGTAATGGCCCAAGCGAACAGGAACAGGCAGCTAAACATGAGGTGAGCAGGCAGAGTGTGGATCCTTCCATGAAGCCTAAAGACAACAGGAACTTGAAAGTCGCCACCCTGGTGCACACATCACCAGAAGAAAGAGCAGTGCTGGCGGCCTGCTCAGGAAGCGTGGGTGTCTTGAGAGGTGTCTGAGTGCTGGCCTCTCTCTCTGCCTTGTGGACAGTGGGGTTGCTGAAAAACTCCTTCACAAATGGCTTGTGCAACAGTGAAGTGCCCGAAACACTTCTCTCACTGCCTGTATCTTAGCCTGCTTCTTTCCTGTCTAACTTTAAGTTCCAAAGAATTTCAAATATGATGTCACCATTCTCTGAGGTAAATTGTTAAGGAAATCTGGGGACTTTTTATCATCTTGTCAGAGCCCAAATAAGCCAATGTATCAGGTTGTTTCTTCACAATGCGGCTTAATTACAGGAGACTCCTCCATACCCATGGAGGTGGGGGAAGCGCCTGAAGACACTTAATCACAGGCAACCTGGCTAATCAGCCTTGCCTTGAGATAAATGAGGAATTACCCAGAGGCCTCAGTAACAGGAAGTGTCTTTCAGGTGGTCTGGAGGAGACAGATAAATCTTTCATTAACAAGTTGGAGGTAAATGTGACGATGCCATTTCAGGGACCAGGGTAGTGGTCATGTCTAACCCCCAAGGGCAGTCTCTTCCCTGGCCCAGGCCCGAGGAACGGGGAGAGGGGGGTAAATTATGCCTTCTGCCTTTCTGTTTTCAGCTCAAGTATGTAGACACAGGATTTATGAGTGTTAAATATAATTGGGATTTAAATAAGACAGTTTTCATAAATGCACAAGGGAGTATTCAGACAGCCAAGAAAAATATATTTTAGACTATATAATGTTCAAAGACAAGGCAGATTGGAGACACGCTAATCAAGGAGAGTAAGAAAGTACGTATTTTGGTGGTTTTTTTTTTTTCACCCTGTTCTGTTAACCCTCCCTGGTGGGTTTTTTTTTTTTTTCACTCTGTTCTGTTCACCCTCCCTGGGTTGTTTTACCAGCGACTGTGGACTGAATAATTGAAGGGAGTTTTTGACTCATGATTTCAGAAAGACTTCAGTTTCTCATGGTGGCTCTGCTCATGGCAGTGGGAGTGTGGGCTTGTTCCTTCATGTCACATCACAACAAGCAGGAACCTGACTGAGCTGGGTCAGCTCTGAGCTGGGTCAGTACCGGAGGACTGTGTAACCATCAAGGTCTCTTCCTTGCTCCCCAGCTTCGGCCAGCCAGACCCCCACCCCTTAAAAGCCATGCAGCCACCATTAAAACTTCCAAGGCTGAGAACTGAGCAAGCCTGAAGGAAGCATTTCAGATTCAAAACATAGCACAAGAAACAAGGAGAAGAGGAGAAGGAGAGGGAGGAGGGGGAGGAGGAGAATGAAAAGGGGGGGGAGAAAGAAGAGAAGGAGGGAAGGAGGAGGGGATGTTGGAGCGGAGGAGGAGAAAAATGGGGAGGAGGGGGAGAAGGAAGAGGAGAGGAGAAAGAGGGCAGGGAGGAGGAGGGGGAAAAGAAGGAGGATGGGGAGGA
The DNA here is from genome assembly GCF_008632895.1 of Mastomys coucha. Lineage (NCBI taxonomy): Eukaryota > Metazoa > Chordata > Mammalia > Rodentia > Muridae > Mastomys > Mastomys coucha. Next base: position 165,306,414 of record NW_022196897.1, on the reverse strand, counting down.
GGAGGGGAGAAGGAGGAGTAGGGTGAGGAGAAGGAGAGAGGAGGAGGAGGATGAGGAGTATAAGAAGGAGGATGGGGAGGAGGAAGAAGAGGAGGATAGGGAGGAGGAGGAAGAAGATGATGGGAAGTAGGAGGGGAGGAGGAGAGAGAAGGAGAGGGGAAGAGAGGGAAAGTAGGAGGAAGTAGGTTGGGGAAAGGGAAGATCAATATCAATTACAAAGGAAAATAGAAATAACACAGCAGGAGGCCACCAGGAACATACAGAAGGGGTTCTGTGGTCCCTGAGAGCAACCAGGGCTAACTTGACTGCCTTAGAGATTGATTGAACCAGAGAGAGCCTGATACCTGCTGAAACTCCAAGTTCAAATAAACTGTACTCTTCGTATAAGCATAGCCCAAATGCTGCATGGGCATGCTTGGAATTCTCCACTCTGATTAGGATTCGGAGCTAGCTAACAGAGCCCTCACTTTATCGGATGGTGTGCAGGGCACAGGAGACAAGTCTGTCTCACAGTGCTTCCAGTCTTCAGTTCTCTGTCAGTCTATACAAACAGGGAGACACCACCTCAGAACTGAGGGCTCTGGCTCCGCAGTCCAGGTCTCAGCGTCCCTTACGGCAATCATCTTGGGGCACGTCTTGGAACAGGCGTGGAGGGACCAGGACACCTTGCAGGGGTCAGTTCTCTTTCACTGTGTGGGTCCACTCCAGTAGTCAGGAGTGCTGGCAGGAAGCTTCACACTGAGCCAAGGCCGAAGACTTTGAATGTCCCCTTTACAGGAGCACAGCTGTGCACCGCTGTCGGTTTGCTTTGTGACTGCCTGGGTGCACCTGAAGCACAGGCTGCTCTCAGGGCTCTCCATTCGATTCATCTCCTTTTCCTGTTTGTTTTGGTGTTAGTCAGGGTTTCTGTTCCTGCACAAGACAACATGACCAAGACGCAAGTTGGGGAGGAAAAGGTTTATTCAGCTTACACTTTCCACATTGCTGTTCATTACCAAAGGAAGTCAGGATAGGAACTTACACAGGGCAGGAAGCAGGAGCTGATGCTGATGGATGCAGAGGCCATGGAAGGTGCTGCTTACTGGCTTGCTTCTCCTGGCTTGCTCAGCTTGCCTTCTTAAAGAACCCAAGACTACCAGCCCGCGAATGGCACCACCCACAATGAGCCCTCCGCCCTTGATCACTAATTGAGAAAATGCCTTATGGCTGGATCTCATGGAGGCATTTCCTCAAGGGAAGCTCCTCTCTCTGTGATAACTCCAGCTTGTGTCAAGTTGACACAAAGTCAGCCAGTATAGTTTCTCTCCTTTGTGCCCAAGGCACGGCTCCGGAGCAGGGAAGCTAGGCATGTTTCTCTGCCACAGTTCCTTGAGCTGTGTTCAAGTTGAGCCTCCCTGGCCAGCAAACTCACATGAGGAGCTGGGAACACAACTGTCCATGGCTTGAGAAAGTGAATAGAGCTCAGTAAGCTGCCTGCAGTCTCAAAGCCCAAAGGTGCTACAGGGGCCAGAGAGGTCTGCTCCAGTCTCTCTTCACTTGATTTCTTTGAGACCAGGTCTGAAGTTGACTGACCTAGGCTGGCCAGTGAGTCCCGGGACTTCTCTCATCTCTAGCTCCCCAGGACTGGGAATACAAGTGCACATTCATGTCTGACTTTTTGCATGGGTTGTGGGAATCTGAACTTGTATTCTCATGCTTACACAGCCAGGATACCTCCACCACCTCCAGCCATCTCCACAGTCATATTAACATTCTTAATATGTTTCTCTAGGTTTGGGGTTTTTGTTGTTGTTTGTTTGTTTGGTAAGGCTTGAATGTATATAGCAGAATGTATAATTTTTATAAAAATAGTAATTATTTTAATATACAAAATACTCTCCAACTACCTCCAATTGGATAACGTACATGAGTGGGGGGTGGGGGAGACTTGTTACCCCAAGCACTAATAACAACTCCCTCTGGAATGATAGTTTTAAGATTCTTTTGTGAATTTTCTATTTAATTTTATCTTGAAAGCATAGCAATCAGGATAGTGTAAAGGAAAACAAACAAAAAATAAGATGACCACATGCAAGGCCTCAGTAGGGTGCAGGCAGGCCCGCTTCTGTTGATTGTTGATGCAGGCTGAGTGGCAAAGATGCTGAAGCCTGAAGATTTCTTGTTTTGTTTTTTTGAGACAGGGTTTCTCTTTTTAGCCCTGACTGTCCTGGAAGGCCATCCTGTTTACTATGTAGGCCAGGCTGGCTTCCAACTCAAAGACCTACCTGCCTCTGCCTCCCCATTGCTGGGATCAAATGTGAGCCAGCCTAGCCTAGCTATCTTTCTTATCGATGATTGTCTGATATCTACTCTGCCCAAATCTTTCTCCTGTGCAACCATTTCCCCTTGCAAATAGGCCTGCGGCAATCTATAAATCTGTCCTTTTAACCAAATGGTTCCTGCTTTGTTACCACCCACTCTAATTTATTTGGAGAGACCCTGAAGCTGCTGGAACCATCCACCCTCTTGAAGTTAATGTATTCATTAATTATAATTGCCTCCGCAGTATTCGCACCAATCTGAGTCTCCCAGTTGCTTAATGGTTTTGATTGGATGTTGAACACTTTTATCTGGGTTAATTTACTATTCATAGTACAATGATGGAGTATTCATTTTGTTACCCAGATTACGGCTGGAAATGGAGTTATGTATCACCTGCAGGAGGGCTGCTTGGAGCTTAGCGTTAAAATGCTTCTTGGGCGTTTTCGGCAGAAAGCGGTATGCCCGAGAATGCTGTCATTCATTTTCAGCATTTCTGCCCAAGCTTGAAGCTGTACAGACTTTCTGTCATTGCCCACGATGAGGCTGCCACCTTTCTGGATGTGGCAAGGCGTTTCTCTTGGATTGAGGTCTGCGCGGAACACCATGCAGATGTTGTCTGCAGTCAGGAGAAGATGTGAGAGCCAGAGTCAGTTGCAGGCAGGAGTGCTATGAAGTTGGTGTTGCACAGATTTCTTCTTAACCCTCCAACGTTACACAGCCCAGTGTTAGGACCTCTTCCCTGCAGGATGCCCAGGGTCGGCTAAGATCAGTATCTGCTTTGGGAACCTCGGGCCTCCCTTTCACCCAATCTCCTTCTGTAACCACGGAGGAATTCCCTCCCAGCTGAGGAGAAACAATGTGGAAACTTTTCTTTCTTCAAGAATCTCAAAGAACTCCATCCCCTGCCTTCATCCTAAAAGTTGAATCCTCCACAGGAAGTTCTTTTCAAGGCAGTTAGACTAACAGGTACCCTTGTCACTTCATGAAGTCACTTCTGCACTGGACCACCCCAGACCACAGCCACCACCTTCCCATCTGCTGATGTGATGGTGCAGGTGTCAGGTAACAGAAATTTCCTGGGAGAGCTGAACAATAGGCCTGGCTAAGGAACAGGGACTGATGGAAGCCTGCCACGTGCGCACCCAGGAAACTTGTGTAGCCTTTTCTCCACTTGGCCCTGCTGGTCTCTGCAAAGTGTCAGGTGCACTTAACATCTGCAGACAAAGCCAGGGTAAGTGTTCCGGCAGCCATGAGACTCAGCCATTTATAGGGATAACCCAGGACCACGATGAGCTGTGAGAACACATGAGCTCTGGGACCCTGAAAAGATTTTCCTAGGACAAGATGACACCAGCCTTGCACAGCACCTCCACTCGCTCTGCTAATGGAGTTGCCAACACCAAATAAGCTCTGGAGGAAATGCCCGCCTCTCCTGTGAACCTGCGCACAGGGCACAGACAGAAGTGCATGACAATGGGGTAGCCTGGGCAACCAGAGCCTGGAAGCGAGAGTCTACTTCAGGAGTCCAGGTGGCTAGGCTAGGGTACACCTGGGAACATGAACTTCCAGTGCCTCCTCTGTGCTTAACTGATTTGGAGGAATCTACCAATGGATACAGTTAACTAGAACATTCCAAATATAGCCAAAATTATGGAAGGAAAGAAGGAAGGAAGGAAGGAAGGAAGGAAGGAAGGAAGGGATGGAGGAAGAAAAGAAGGAAGGAAGGAAGGAAGAAAGGAAGGAAGGAAGGAAGGAAGAAAGAAAGAAAGAAAGAAAGGAAGGAAGGAAGATAGAACCTTGTAGAGAAGTGTAGAGGGAAGGAGCCACTGTGGACAGGACACTCCAGATATGCTTGTATCATCTTTACACTGAAGGGTGGCAATAGTCACATACCCAGAAGGTATCAGTCCATGGATGCAGTAGAGGGTTGTGTTGTCCACTCCCTGGTGAGATGTCTCCAGCAGGAATCTATCCAAGACTCTGCTCTTGTCTGATACCAAGAGCAGTGCTCCCTCATGGAGACACTGAACTCATAGCTGAGGACGGAATTCCTTCTAAACTCTGTCCATCCCTGAAGCCACTGGCCTCTGCAGTCACGAATGTTAGGCTGGGAAGACCTGATGTCATGCACAAGCTGGAGTGCAGTTTTCATTTTGTAAACGAGAAGCCACATTCCCCCTGGAATAGCAATCGGAAACAGACACAAACATCTGTTTGAATAATGAGCTGTTTGTTAGGCTTGCTCCAAAGGCAGAGCCGGTGCGAGGGAGAAACAGACATCGGGGATCCCCGCACAGGCAAGGCTGCACAGAATGCAGGCTGATGAGTGTCTAGGGAGCGTGCACGGCTCCCTGCCTGCCGATGCCTCCCAGGTCCCCTGCCCTCCCACTCCAGGTCAGTTCATCAGGGTGAGGATGAGCCTGAGCGATCTTCATATCTAAAGACACAACCTTCTGGTACCAGCCTCATCAGCAGATGCCCCACACCAGCCCCCACCTTCAGGGAGTAATTACCACATCTCCCCGGATGTTAACAGAGACAAATGTTCTGCTCTGTGCATTTTCCTATTTTAATTGAAGGAAAGTAACTAATTATCTTGGAGAAGCAGTCATTATTCCCTAGCTTCAGGCTGGCCTTTGCGAAAGATGACTTGGGGCCTTCTTGGGGCAGTCAATATGTTAACCGCTCATTACGGCCTGTGACTTGCAAGGGGAGTGGACAGCTCCAGACCCAGCAAGCCTGAGCTCTGCATCCAGCTCCAGGGGAAGAAGGGGCACCTGTCAGATTTCCCATGATGCTGTAGGAGCACAGGGCCAAAGACTAAGAAACTATGCCATCTCTAGAGTCCCCCATATTATGTTGTGACTATGCTCCATGGGCAGAGGGGGCTGTTGTGCTGAATGGTGGCCATGTTGACATGGGCAGGTGGCCATGGAGATACAACTTAGTGGCCAGGAGTCACTGGCTGTCCGCACTTCTGTTCCAGGTCCACTCTTTAGATTTGCCTCTCCCAAGCCTGCTTCCATCCCTGAGTCAGCCTCTCCTGACTACTGTTTGGCATCACCTCAAAACTTTTAGCTGAGTCTCCTACAGCTTCAGCCCTGGGAATCCAGCCTTCTAGGAGTACCCTGACCCAACAATAAGACTCACTAAGTCCCTCTCTGCTCTGCTCCTACCATGAGCTGCGCTGACCCTCTAGAGCCTCTTTCAGAGGTTTGAAGCTCTGAGGGAGCCCAGGAGTCCCTCTCTCAAGCACTCTGGAGCTTTGCTATGGTCATGATCACCCTCCTCAGCACAGGGCTAGTGTGAAGATGCCCACCAGTGGTACTGTCACCCTGATGATAATGATGAATGCATAGTGAACTTTTACTGAGTGACTTCTGTCATTACACTGAACCCCTTCTGCCGTGCCTTCATGAGACAGGAAAGTGAGATCCTTGTGCCTGTCACAGGCAGGAAAGCCATGCTTAGAGTTTAGTGTAACACTGGCAGGTTGGTTATGACCACAGACCAGTCCCTGAGTGCCTTGCACTTCTCAAAGACAAAAGGTCACTGTTTTGGGGGGCCAGAAAGGGGTCCTTCTGTAAGTATCTCCCATGTCTGTGTGGAGCTATGCTAGCCTTTGATACCATGTATCCTATGTATCAGGGAGCAGGGGTATTATTTAGGGAATACTAGATACAAAGTAGCTGAATCTGCAAGGATGGAGCTCCTCTTAGCTTCCTGTCCCATACAGTACGCAGTGAATACATTCAGTAATAAAACAGATGGGTGGTGATGATCTTGCCAGTTCCAGGAGCCACAGCTTTCTCCTCGGCATGGAGACAGACAACCCTTCTGCAGCCTCACACTTCCTGGCAACCCTTCACTTGGCACCTGCTGCTCTGGGTTGAAAAATCTGGTCACCTTAACACTTTTCTTTCCAGGCGCCAAGCCAAAAGAGAGGCAACTGGCTGGCTTTCTGCCCTCATACTCTCCCAGTGTCTAGCACTGTGTCTGACACCTACTGGGTGCCAGTCATTAATGTCAAGTCTCTCAAAGCCTGGCAGCTGCTGTGAATGTGCAGGGTCTGTTTTCCCAGATGAGAAACAGCACGGCCCTGCCTGGAGGTGGGACCTAGATGTGACAACTGTCAGAAGAGCAGGGCCTTGGGAACCTCTGGCTTTTCCTTCTGACACTGATGACAAATAAATATCCTCAGGGTCAGCTTTCCCCATGAACAGAGCTTTGACCTTCCTGGCCACTCCTCCACACAGAGAGGCTTGTGAGCATTTAAAGGCTGCTCTTTGGGGGCATGGAACAGTGCAGACAGAGACAGCCAGGAGTCATTCCACATCCCCAGACATGGCAGGGGCAGGAATGGTAGGCTGGCATACACGGGCTCACCATGACTCTGGATATCCCAGACTTCAGTCTGTGCTGGTAAATGCACAGCAGATAGGTTATGTCCTGTTTTTACCCCACTGCTGGCTGCTGAGCCTCACTGCTTCTACAAATCTCAGGATATAGATGGCCATTTCTTCTATGGTCACTGTCTCCCAGATGGATTCTGGTCCTCATGCACGGTGGCTGGGCTTTCCCACAGTGACATCACCTCCCCCAAACCCAGTGCATGTCAGATGCAGGACCAGATGCAGGGTTAGCTTTATCCAGAGCAGATGTGGGTTTCATCAATGCCACACAGTTGTGACCTTCGAACACACACAGTGCCTGATTAGCTCCTGATGAGGAAGTGAACCAAGTTAACAGCCGACCTTTAAAGAGCATCCGCTGCCTCGAGAAATATATGAAGCAAGGGAAAACCCTGCTCTAACTGCAGGCTCACGACGTTGAGTGTCTCTGCTCTCTCCTTCAGGATGTTCCAAGACAAACCAACCTACTTTCTTTTCTCCAAAAAGCATGGCCACTCTACCCAGAGACCTTGGCTGAATTTCCCCTTTAGTGCTACAGAGAGGTCAAGATCATATACAGGGCTGGGCATAAACCTTGAAATGGAATAAAGCCCAAAGTCACTCAGGATGTTGTTTTGACTTGCTGCCCTTGTGAATGCGTCCTGAACCCCCAAAAAAGCACAGGGCAGTTACCTTCTAAGCCTGGTTCTCTGGATCTCTGATGGAAGAGGATACAGAGAGGTAGATTTAGATAGGGGCATCGTATTTCTGAGGTGAGAGGATGCCCAGCCTATTCTCTTAGCATGAGATATTCTCAAGAAGATTCAGCCAATAGCTGTTTGATGCCAACAGCTGCCTCTCCCCTCCCCAGCTTGACAGAGCTGGTGTGAACATGCACAGACTTCTCTGCCTCCATGAGCCTCTGCTGGCTGTAGATCACATGCCGACCTTAGCATGGCATACACCAGAAGGGGTTTGCTTGGCTCATCTTCCTCCCATCCAGCAGGGCGGCAAGCTTCAGAGCCAGCTTCATGCATCCAGGCAGGCTGGCTGGTCCTACTTCCTATGGCCCCTATATTAATGACATGTTGTCACCCCTATGTGGTCCAGAGAAACCGAGACTGCTCTCTCACCATTCAAACACATGGTGCTGGTTGTCTCCAGAATCCCTTGAGGGAGCCATTTCTGATTTGTTTTTTGCTTCACACCCCCAAACCTTGCCTGTTTTAGGTACCCAGTGGCTGGCTTCCCAAAGACATGGGGGCCTAGTTGAAGGCAGATAGATGAAGGGCTGAGCTAAAGGAACATCTGCAGCCCTGTTTCGTCCCCTCTGACATCTGATTTCCATGTTTAGAAACATGGAATTACCTGCTTTCTTCAATAAAGTTGTTCTAACTTGAGCCCAGGGGGTGAATATCAGTATTTGATTTCCTCTCGGCTGCTGGTACACTGAAGGTGCAACGTGGGTTTCAGAACATGAGTGGTTCTCATGTGTTCCTGGGTCCTGGTCACAGAGGCTTACTGCATTATCTCTGCACCGAGAGAGATACAGAGACCTGTGTGTTCCCAACACCAGCAGAGACAATCAGAGCACCCTGGTCTTGGTAGAATCTCTGAGAATGCTTGCCCCATCTCCCGAAAGGAGTGCTAGTTTTGAGATTAGGGGAAATAATTAAGACAACACAGGACTCTGGGGACTGACTGTCACACAGCAAGCAGGACTGAAAGTCTACTTTGGTATTTTTTTTTTACTTTGCTTTTGAAACTACTTAGCATACGAGGTAATGGGCTCTGCCTCCACCAGCCATTGTGGAGTTTTCATTACCCCCCCTTCCCATCCCACCTAATTCTAAACCCCCAGCCTCACTCTTGTTGGTCTTCACCTTCAAGACTCATATACTCCATCATTCTTTTCCCTCCTCTCCTTCACACATGGCTGGCTGCTCTGGGCTCTCCGGGCTGTTTTCCTGTTTGGCCATGGGCTGATTTGTGATGCTCTCAGGAGTGTGTGAGCAGAGGGTCCCTTCTGGAACTTTCTCCCCAGGACTGTTGAGATCCCCTGAGGATATTGTGTGATGCCACCAAAGCAAAGCTAGATCTAGTAAGCCAGGGCAGGAGAGTTTCCAGAGGTGGAAATGCCTGCTGTTCAGTATGGCAGGACCGTGACAGAAGGGCCAGCCTACCTCCTCAAAGGCACAGTATGGCTCTGTGCAAGAATAATGTCACAAGGTAGGTGGAGCCTCAGGACTCAGCTTCCCAAGTACTGGGGCTGCCATGGAGACTGTATTTACCTAGGAAAACATCTCCAGTGGGTCCTAATACCACCTGTCTTCAAAGCCCATGTGACCCCAAGCTGGCATTCTTTATCCCCCCAATGGCTGGACTCTATATTTCTCTCATAGGGTTTTTGAAGTGAGGGGAAGATGAAATGGAGAGACTCCATCTCCAGCCTGCATTCATCTCTGCTGGTCTGAGCAGCCAGCATCTGGGCAGATGTGTGCCCATCCTCACATGAACCCATTGCACTCACTCTGTGTACCAGGGGGCCTTTTTCCAGAGGGAGGCTGTTGGTTCCAGCACTCCACACAAGGGACTAGGAACATAGGAATGGACCCGTGGGTCTGCAGGCTAACAGCCGGGCCATGTATTACATCTGTAACCATCATCATATTGAACAAAAGAAATAACCTCACCCAGGGCTGGCAAAGGCTGAGAACCATGGTCGAGTGTAAATTCCCTCCAAACATCCATATCCTCTGAATGATGGAAACCTCCAGTGTTGACTGAAAAGAAGTTTCTGAATGTAATATTCCCAGATTAGAATATAGTATCTATCTTTATTCACACAATGGTTTTGTCTCAGAGAAAACCTCTGAGCTACATTTTGGGAGGCAGATTCCGTGGCAGGCCACAAAATTTATCCTTGAGAAAAAGACAATGAAAATACATATAAAAGCCATTGTCGTCAGCACAAAAGTAGGAGAGGATTTGTGGAAGGGCGGCCCTCTTCACATGTGAGATCCTGGGTCCTGGGTGCCTTCGCTCCAGAAAGCTGAGTTAAGATGAAAAGAGGAAAATGATCCAGTGAGCGTCAAGAGACGCAGAAAAGATGAGGGGAGTTGGTCAGGCAGGTCTGGAGGGGCCGGTATCCGCAGCCAAGGCTGGTAGCCGTGTGCCCCTTTGCAAGACTCTGATACCCATCCCATTCTGCAAATCAGGAAGCCAGTACAGAGGTCGGGAGCCTTACCTGAGGTCACTCACAAAGCTGGTGGCACACTTGGGGTTCATATCTAAGTCCAGGCTTCAGAGCCACCGCCACGCCTCATGTCGACATGTGTGTGTGTGTCAAAAGTAGGCATGTGCCTTCCCTCTCACAGAGGCACAGTTGGAATCTTGGACACTGAGGTTTTCACCCTGGCACGCATCTCTGAGTTAGTGTGGAACACTGGGTCTTCTGTAAATGACCAGAAGGAAATGTTAAGGGTCTATTTGCGGAACCCCGCATGTACCTGCTTGTGAGACCCCCTCCCCCTGTGAAGGGACTGGGAAGTATAGTGGGGATCTGGCTCAGTTGTGCAAATATACATCGTAAGCCACTTGAGACCCAGCACAGAGACAAAGTATGTGATTCAAGTAATGTCACCTGAGGCAACAGAGGGAGCATGGGATGGAAGGTTTGTTTTGTTCCCTTTTAACCTGACTCATATTCAAAACTCAACTAAGTTCTGCAGAGGAAAGCTCCCATCCAAGCTTCTCTTCTCTCCAGAGAAACTCCATTACTGCAGCCTAAAGATTCTCCCTCCAGTCTTTCTCCCAGGGGCTTCAAGTGAAGAGGGAGCATCAAGTAACGGGATCATTTCCATGCTAGTGAAGGAGGGTCCTCTGGCAGCCAATCAGAAAAGCATGTCGGCTAGACGGGCTGTACCTGCAGTGGCGACCAATCCTGCAGCAATCCTGGAACCTGATTTATCTCTTGGTCTGTTGCTTACATCTCCACCTGAAAGAATCACCCTTCTGGCTATGTGACTTCCAAATGAAGTATATTTGATCATAAGAAGAGAGGGAACCCAGTGCCATCTACATTGCAAAAGGGGTAGGAGTCTGTGTGGGCATGCCTGCATATCAGGGCTAAACACCTCAGAAACAGGTTCCCAGGGGGCTTCTGATCTGGATGTCAAGTTCTCATCACTTGCTCTTCAGTATCCTCTCCTCTGTGTTATCATGGCGTCCATGCTAGAGTCAGAATGAGATGCCACGGAAGGACCTGAGCATAAATGAACTCCAGGAAGGGAGAAGGGAAAGGAGGAGGGAGGAAGAAAAGAATGAGGGCAGGAAGGAATGAGAGGACAGAGGGATGATAGAAGAGACAGCAGAGGAGAGGCAGGAGGGAGGAGTGAAGAGGAGAGGGAGAAAGGAAGGAAGGAAAAGGGGAGGGAGGGAAGAGGGAGAGGAGAGGGGAAAGAAATAGAAATCAAGGAAGGAATGAGAAAAGGGGAAGGAGAAGGAGAGTAAGGAGGAAGGAGAGGAAGGGAGGAGGGGGAGGGGAGCTGACCGCTCCCTTCTCCTCTTGCTCAGGGCAGAGCTTTGTCTCTCTCTACAGGAAGTGCTTGCTCTCTGCAACTGGGAGAAGTCATGGAGCATTCTATCCTAATCTCAATGAAGGAAGAAGAGGTGCTGGGAATCAGCTTTCATTCTCCCTGGCAGTCTGCAGAGCTTCTTCAAAGGCCTTGGACATAGAGCCGAGGGTCACTGCGAACCCACAAAGCTCTGGCTCTGTTCTGATAAGCACGCTTGCACAGTTGCTCTCTGGCCACACCAGGGCTGGCCCAGTGGACACTCTGGAGAAGGAGGTCAGCACTGTAAGGGAAATGGGGGGACTCCTAGCAGTCGTTGGTGGCAGACAAGCCTGAGTTACACCCCTGCCTTCCTGAGCAAGGTGAGGGAGAAGATAGTATTCAGAGGCATGGCTGAGTTCTTGGCATCCTGTGTGCTACCTGCAGAGCCAGACCTGAGGACAGGGGGTCTGAGGACGGGGGTCTGAGGACAGGGGACCTGAGGACAGGGGGGCTGAGGACAGGGGGACTGAGGATGGGGGGGCTGAGTTCAGAGAAGAAAAAAGAAGGCAGAGCTTCCCATGGTTAATGATGGTACTTTGAAATGTTCTTCCTTTTTAAAAAAATTTATTTGTTTTTATTGTAAATGTATGAGTATTGCTTGCATGTATATAACTGTACTGATTGCCTCAGAAAGGCCAAATAAGAGCCAGGCGGTGGTGGCGCATGCCTTTAATTCCAGCATTTGGGAGGCAGAGGCAGGTAGATTTCTGAGTTCGAGGCCAGCCTGGTCTACAGAGTGAATTCCAGGACAGCCAGGGCTACACAGAGAAACCCTGTCTCAAAGAAAAAAAAGGCCAGATAAGGATGCTGGATCCCCTGGAACTGGAGTTTCAAATGAGTGTGAGCCACTGCATGGGTGCTGCCTACTGAATCTGGATTCAGCAAGAATATCGAGCAGGCTTCGAGGTTTCAAATGCCCACACCATTTTCAGTGAGTTTCTCTCTTTCTCTGCCTCGTGCCGGTGGATCAAATGTGCTCTCTAGGCTACTGTTCCCTTGGCATGCCTACCTGCTGCTATGAACTTATTCGTGATGGCCGCCAACTTGAACCCCCTGGAACTGTGAGCCCCAAAATAAGTGCTTTCTTTTATAAGTGTCCTTGTTCGCAGTGTTAACTTAACAATAGAACAGTAACTCAGACACTGTGATCTGCTGTGTCCAGCTCACCGACTATGACAGGGCCAGAGTCTCCACCTCTGAGTCCCAGTTTCACATGTTTGTATGACAGAGAGCCATCTTCTGTGGTCCCCATGACGGCTCCACCATCAGACCCCAAAGATAAACATGAAGATTGTGCCCAGCCTTGGATAAGTAACTGTCACCTGCAGGACAACCTGTTCAGGTGGGAACACTACAGAATGGGGGTTGTGGGCCATGCGGGAGTAGGTGGACACTGGCTTTTAACTCAACGGTGGAAGTCTCAGAATGTCACTTGTTCCTCATCCTCCCAGGGCAGGGACAATCCAATAGCAGGAAACAGAAGCTCAGGTGTTTTCAGCCACCATCCCAGAATCCCCAAGGGGAGGGATGGGATGAGAAGGCTGTGTACTGAAGCCCAGCAGACCTTCTGTGTTGGGGGTGATCTATAGCGTGAGGCAGAGTGACCCCACGTTCCCAGCTGGTGGGTGAGGGAGGACACCATCTTTAATCTGAGAGAGTTTTAGCATTACAGCATGGAAAATGCAAGCTGGGACCTGGGTGGTTGTGATACAGAGAATAATGTGACAGTATCTGCCATGTCATCAGTTCCTGTCACTCGCTACCTCGGACACAGAAAACATCAAAGCCACTCGTAAGCACAGGATCAGATGGAGTCCCGAGGTGCGGCTCCCTGGACAAGGGCTCTGAAGACCTTGCACCTCTGTGTTGTTTTGAAACCTGTGAGTGGTTTTGTAACCTTAAGCCTCTGTCCCTGCCTGCACGAGCCACAGCCCTACCCCTGCTAACTGAGCTGATGTCCAGGGCTTGCTACTGCTCTGGGGATGAGTTACTATGGACACCTGGGCTGTCTGAGCTTCCAGATGATGCCCCCTCCGCCCTCAGAACTTCTTCTGGGACCAGCGGGAGAGAGGCCAAGTAAGAACTGAATGACCCACTTGACTCTTTCCCAAAGTCTTGACATTTGAAACTGCACTGGAAATGACCCAAGTTTCTTCATTTGGGGAATTTTGTTGCACACAGCATGGAGATTAGGTGACTCCAGCATCGGCAGCAGCACCATGGTTCCTGTCACCTCCATGGACACCAGAGGGGGGATATATTGGTTGGTTTTTGTCAACTTGACACACTTACACATATTTGGGAGGAGGCCATCTTAACTTGGCCTATAGGCAAGTCTGTGAGTCATTTTCTTAACTGATGATTGATGTGGGAGGGGTCATATCATTATGGGCAGTGCTATCCCTGGGCAGGTGGTCCTGGGTTGTATAAGAAAGCAGGCTGAGCAAGCCATAAGAGCAAGCCCCTAGACAGTGATCCTCAATGGCTTCTCCTTCAGTGTTTCCCATCCAAGTGTCTGTCTTGACTTTCTCCTCTGACTTCCTCCTCTAACTTCCTGCCCTGACTTCTTCCTCCTCTAACTTCCTGCTTTGACTTCCTCCTCTAACTTCCTGCCCCGACTTCCAGCCCTGGCTTCCTCCCCTGACTTCCTGCCCTAACATCCCTTCAAACTGTATTGTAAACTGAGATAATCCACATCCCCACTTGCTTTTGGTCAGTTTTTAATCACAGCGATAGAAACCCTAAGACAAGCAACATAGGTCGAAGATGCTGTGTCCACACTCTCTTTTCTCATATGGGAAGATGCTGCTCTATGTTAGCCTCTCAGCTTAGGTGGAGCACAGAGATGACAAAGCATCTGCCAGGCTGGCTCTTTAAAGGCCAAACAGCATCATTTAAGCAAGATGTTCTCAGCCTGAGGTCCTCCACCCCTTTTTGAATTGAACTCACAGGGATCAATTGAGACCATCAGAAAATACAGATATTTACATTATGATTGATTAGAGTAGCAACATCATAGTTATGAAGTAGCAACAAAAATAATTTTATGCTTGGGTGTCACTACAACATGAAGAACTGTATTAAAGAGTCACAAGCTTTAGGAAGTTAAGGGTCACTGATCTAAGTCCAATGTGTGAAGAATTTCATGAACCCAGGAGATGGAAATCAATACATATTTCTTATATAGCACATGGGATGTTAGCAGGCTCCTCAAAAGAGGACATGGTCACACACACACACACCCATTCACCCCCCCACACACACACATACACACATGAGGAATGAGTGACCCCATGGTCTCTGAGCATTGGCTGGAACAGGAGATGGGCATTCAAGGCGGTGATGGCCGGCACAGGCACAAGTGGACTAAGGTCCTGACAAATGACAGGAAGGAAATGGGAGCAGTGGGAGGGGATCACAGTGTGCTCCCGCAGGGTGCTCCCATAGTGTGCTCTTAGCATGCTCCCATAGCATGCTCCCACATTGTGCTCCTGTAGCGTGCTCCCACATTGTGCTCCTGCAGAGGGCTCCCACAGCATGCTCCCACTTACTTCAGGTAAGCTGACCTTGGTCAGTACCTAACTCATTCTTCCCACGAGAATAAGTAAGAATCAAAGAGCCTCCCTGAATTCTGGGTGTGTGCAACTATCATCCCAGCTTCTCCATTCCAGAAACGTCATAGAAACTCGAGCTTTGTTAAACCTAACAGCAGCATCTTCTAAAGCAAGAGAGGAGACTTCATCATCAACAGTAGGGCAGACCTTTGCAGTGAGACAACTGTTCGGAATCTCCACATTCCTCTACCTAACTCCTTATCCACGATGTGTAAGTAAACCGCCACCCCCCACCCCCCCACCCCCGACTCACTGGCTTACTAAGTTGGGTTTTGGTGAAATGGTCCTTTGGTCTGTCATGGTGTCAACCTGGGGCAAATAGATGTCTGTGAGCATTTCCCTAGAAAAGGTAATGTAAGCTGCTGCCCACACAGGGGCATAAAAGACTCAAAGATGGGATTGGAAGGAGAGATTGCATGATCCTGGCTGAGGGCTGTGAACAACGTAACTGAGGTGGAACCACCCAAGGGTGCTACCTCCACAGAGGGATCCCAACATGGCGGCAGTTGCATGGGCTTTGCCATCTGTGATCAGACATGTACCTAAGGCTGAGCTACTGGAGACAGAGTGCCCATGAAGGAACCCCAGGTGTCTGAGGTCTTCTGTGCTCTGTAAGTGGGGTCTGCTGCATAGATGTGGGGATGATAGTTGGACTGTAGGTGTGCATTGCTTTAAGGAGTCCTAAAGCAAGATAGAAGCCTAGGTTCACCACACCCTGAAGAAGCACCCCACCCTGCATGAGGACCGCAAATGTGGCTGTTGGTGCTGCAGTTTAAGATTACCTCCAGAAGAAGAGACAATGCAGGAGGTTGGGAATGATGTAGCGTTGGAACTGGAAATGAGCAATCAATATGCTAATTACACAGAAAAAACATGCAAATAAGCTTCTAACCTTTCTGAAGGAAACTTCTGCCCCCTTTCCAGCAAAGGCATCCAAGAGTCCATGGTGGGGGAACCTACGGGCTAAGCACTGGGCAGCCTGGCACAGAAAGGCAGGTGATGTCTGGGAAGAAGTCTCTTTGGTGGGTGGGGGATGGGTCAGTGGGGCGCGTGCTCTCTGCACAAGCGGGAGGATGTGGTGTTAGGATGGACAAGCTGAGTGTGGCTGGGTGTGGCAGGTGCACCTGTAATCCCAGCACTGGGAAACAAGTCAGGCAGACTGTGGGCCTCATTGTCAGTTGGTCTAATGGAATTTGTGGGCTCCAGCCTAGTGAGAACCCCTGCCCCAAAAATACAGTGGAGAGCTGTGGAGGAAGTCATCTGACATTGACCTCTGACCCCCATATACACAACATGGCTCATGCTGCTGTGTATGCACACACACACCCCCAAAATCATTCTTAAACAACTCTATCTTCAGCATCTTTGAGCAACTTGGAAGCTATAATATAGTCATGTGCACATGCACAAACCTGCTTTCTAACCAAGCGGGCATAGGGCAAAGTGCAAGCCTGCAATGGATTCCAAGGGGCAGGAGGCACTCACATCTGCATAACCCCTCCTCCTTTAGACCTTCTCTGGCTTTCAACAGCTGATTCTGTCCCCACTACCTACTCCCCACTCCCCATTACTACAGGACACCCTGAGATTTCCCAGGTGGGTGGACAGCACCCACTGTGTAGGAAAAGGGGAAGGGGATATGGATCAACACCAGGGAGAATGAATCCAGATATCTGGGGAGTAGACAAAGCTGTGTGAGCTTCAGCTTGGCTCTCCCAAGGACAGCACAAAGCACAGTCTTCCCAACAAGTAAGGAAAGGACAATTCACAGGGGTGGTGAGCTGGAAATGTGGCTTCTGTCACATGACCAACGGTACAGCAAGGGAGGGTGGGAATCGGGCTGAGTCCAAAGTACAGGAGTCAGGTGCCATCCTTTCTGGGTTTTCATTGACGTGTGTGTGTGTGTGTGTGTGTGTGTGTGCTCTGCTATGTGTCTCTGTGTATGTGTATTTGTGTGTCTGTGTCTGAGTGTAGGAGTGGGAGTCAACCTCAAGTCTCATCACCCATGCAATGCCACCTTATTTTGGGGCAGGATCTCTCGCTCTTCCAGAGTTTACCAAGTAGTCAGGCTGGCTGGCCAGGGAGCCCCAGGACCTCCTGTCTCTGCATTCCTGGTGCATGGATTGCCAGGTATTTAACCAGTTTCAACTGGCTTGCAGGAGTGTGGATGTCAAACTTTTGTTCTCACACATGTCAGGCAAGCATTTTATGGACTGAGCTTCACCCAAGCCCTCGATGAGTTTTTCAAAACAGAGTCTCGCTGTGGCCTTGAACTCACAGCAATCCTCCTGTTACAACTCTCAAAGTGCTGAGATTATAAGCACAGGCTGTCATACCTGGCTTCTTCAGTTAATTTTTGAAGGGAAATATGAAATGTCACATTCACAGGACAGACCTGGGGGATTTGAACATCGTGGCTGAGTCACATAGCCTCAGCTGGATCGAGACTTGGGGCAAGTGCCTTGGCCCTTCTGAGCTTCACTCTCACCCAGAAGGTGGACAGCATGCTAACACCTTCAGTCCATGGGCCAGTACCTGCTCTAGCCTGTGGGGTGTAAGGAGAATATAACCCAGCAGGAAGCCAGTGGAGCTGCTGTTGGCTGTCACTAACATTCCCCTGTGGTTCTCGCCCCACCTCAGATTTGCTTGGACTCTGCTAAGCAGCCGAGCCTGGCTCCGGGAAGCACTTGTCTAGGAGCCTGGCTCTGGGGAAGCACTCGTCTAGGAGCCTGGCCAATCAGCAACCTTCTGTCACTTGACTGTCCTGGGAGATGGTGCCATGCTGTAGAGCTACTTCCTGCCACTTCAGTTACAGGGACTTCTCCAGGGTCCCTTGCAGAGAGGCTCCGTGTAACCAGCTGTCCACACACCTTGTAGAACAACCACAGGGCTTCCCAAGTGGACCTTCCCTGCCCGAGGCTCCACTTGGCAAATTAACCACCACCCCAGAGCCGGAGGCTGTGGCAGGCAAGGCCACTTGACATTCGCTTTAGAGACACACTTGTTCACAGACACTCCAGATGCCCACCTGCTGCGGTGGGGTCAGGTTTTGACTCTGGAGGA
Source organism: Mastomys coucha (assembly GCF_008632895.1). Taxonomy (NCBI): domain Eukaryota; kingdom Metazoa; phylum Chordata; class Mammalia; order Rodentia; family Muridae; genus Mastomys; species Mastomys coucha. Next base: position 165,288,429 of record NW_022196897.1, on the reverse strand, counting down.
CTGCTAGCATGAGGATGGAGCTGCCAGCCAGACCCAGCTTGTCCCCTGCTGGAAGTCATGTCCCTTGCAGCCTCTTCTGTGTTGATCATCTTGTGCTAGCCATGTGTGCCCTCCTGTGTACTAACTAAATAAACTATTAACTTGAACTATTGGGACCCAGAAATCCTGGAAGAGGTGGCACCAGGGCTGGGCTTAAGAGCAGTTGAAGTGGATGGACACTGTAGGGTGTGAGGGGAATGTTGAGTGTAACTCCAAGAAGCCTTCTGACTTCTGCTGGGACACAAGAGGTGTGAGCTGCCTGGAGCCTTAAAACTTCTCCCTTTTGTAAACACAGGTAAGCTTCTGGAATCCTGAATCCTGTGCATATAACAAGAATCCAGACACGAGCTGATCCAGGCTTGGCAAGAACCATGCATGGTTCAGAGCCTTGGACTGCCTCCAGGCTTCCTGGTGTCCTAGAACTGGACATGTTCCATCTGGCCAGCAAACTCAAGCAGGCTGCATGAGGCAACAAGAGGAGATGATTTTCTCTCCTGCTCCTTCAGTCATCTCTCTTCCCTCCTATTGACATGCAACAATGTGAAGACGTGTGTTACTCTTATAACAGTCCAGCAGGCTCTTCAGAAAGCAAGAAGCGTGTGTGGAAAGGATTCCAGTAGAGTCGAGTTCTGCAAGAAGTCTGTCTAGTCTCTACTCACCTGGTTCTAGAAAGCACATACACAGGAAGCTCTGATAGTTCCACCAAGCACAGGAGTGAGCTGCATCAAAGAGCGCTGCAAAGCCTTTGGCAGCCCAGCCTGGCCCCAGAGCCTGACCCCACAGCTGCTCTTAGAGCTTGTATCCAAGCCCCATACCAGCCTGTCTTACTACACCCACAGCCTGTCTTAATATACCCACAGTCTCTTCCAGAGCCTGATCCAGCTCACATCCACAGCCTTCCTTAACATACCCACAGTCGCTGCTCCCAGACCTGACCCTACCTTCTGCATCCATAACATGCCCCCAGAGTCAACACCTGCAAGCCTGCACTTTCAAGAGACTGCAGGCTCATTCCCTGCTCCCTGCTGCCAGCATGGGGTGGGGTGCTCCAACTGCCTCTGCTCAGACTGGGGTTAATGACATCAAAGTGAGCAGCTCTCTGAAACAGTTTGTGGGAATCACTTCTCAGTGGTATCCCATCACCTATCTGAAGATCTACTTGTGCTGGCCAAAGAGAGGGGTGTTCCATGTAGATAGTTAGCTGCCCCTATGTCCCTGAGCACATGGCATCTCCCTCCTGGTAAGGACCCACCAGGCACTTTATAGTGAGCTCTTTGCTTCCTATCCTGGGTCTGATAAACGCTAAAGAACAAGGTGTCCTAGGCAACAGGCACATGCTCACCGTGCCGTACACCCACCAGCAGACAGCAATGCCACTCAGCTCATCACAGATACTGTGGCTGGTGGGAGGGTGAACTTGACATTTCAGAATGTTCAGATTTCAGACAGCCCTGCAATGACCAACTCTTCCTCACAGGGCGACCAATCCAGCGGTCTCTGATTGCAAGGGAGGGAATCGTGCCTGCCTGCACTGGGAAACTTGACATTGCCTCATACACTGGTCTGTGTGTTTATAACATTAGCATGTTTATCACATGTACTGGCCTGTGTAGATCTTTAGCTATCATCAGTACAAGTCAGAAGAGAATGTGCCATGACCTTAGAGAACACGCCATGACCTTACTGACCTCCAGAAATGGGTCTAATGTGCCATCATCACCCAAAAAGAACAAAATAGTGGAAAGTCAGGTTAATAAAAAAGTCCTACCTGAAACAGTCTGACTTGGACAGCCTCCTCCTCCTGCTCCTCCTGCTCCTCCTGCTCCTCCTGCTCCTCCTGCTCCTCCTGCTCCTCTTGCTCCTCCTGCTCCTCCTGCTCC
>NW_022196897.1:165278294-165286058 GCF_008632895.1 Mastomys coucha | reverse complement strand
TCCTCCTCCTCCTGCTCCTCCTCCTCCTGCTCCTCCTGCTCCTCCTGCTCCTCCTGCTCCTCCTCCTCCTGCTCCTGCTCCTCCTCCTCTTCCTGCTCCTCCTCCTCTTCCTGCTCCTCCTCCTCTTCCTGCTCCTCCTCCTGCTCCTGCTTCTCCTCCTGCTCCTCCTCCTGCTCCCCTTCCTCCCCCTCCTTCTCCCTCTCCCCCTCCTTCTTCTAAACTAAACTTTGTGGGCTCCTGAGCAGTGTATCCCTTCACTCAGCTAAGCTAGTGCAAGGAGTCAATAACTCACTCCAGGTGGCGAAAAGGGCTTGTGTCTCTGTCCTGCAGGAGACACCACTTAGGAAAGATTCAGAGGTCAGCACAACTCAACTCCAGGCAGCTAAACTTATCTTGAACTTTCCATGAGCCTCTAGGATCAACTGATTTCTTTCTTCCTTTCTTCCCTCCCTCCTTCCTTCCTTCCTTCCTTCCTTCCTTCCTTCCTCTCTCTCTCTCTCTCTCTCTCTCTCTTTCTTTCTCTCCTTCCTTCTCTTTCCTTCTTTCTTTCTTTCTTTCTTTCTTTCTTTCTTTCTTTCTTTCTTTCTTTCTTTCTTCTTTCTTTATGTCTCTGCTGTCTTTCTTCTCTCTCTCTCTCTCTCTCTCTCTCTCTCTCTCTGTCTCTCTCATTCCCCCTTTCCTTCTTTCACGTTTTTTGTACACACTGGTACACAACTTTATGTTTGTGAGATGATTCTTTTATACAGAGTGGAGTACCAGCTTTAAAAACTTCTCTGAAAAATGTTGGTTGTGTTTCTGCCTCAGGCCAGCCATGGAGAGACAAAAGTGAGAAGAACCACTTCAGGCAGCCCAGGGAAGACATTGCTTCAGAGTTGGGGCAACCCACTAGGCTCTGCAAACTGTGGGTACAGCCAAGAGCCTTGCGAACCTGGGGAACACACTCACAGCAGGGGGTCCTGCCAGGAGTCTCTTCTCTTTTCAACTCTTTGATCCTTTTGCGTGATGGGACCAGGACCTGTCAATATCCAATGAGGCTCATTCTGTGCCTTATCTATTTTTCTGGGCAATACAAACATCTGGGCGGAATTCTGCTTGGGCACTGGTTCACACCTGGCCCGATCCCCGGCTCCCACATTCCCATCACTCAGGCTCCTGAACAGTGTGTCTACAGCCCACACGACACCAGATCCAGCTGGAAACGGAAACATCAGCTCTGTTTTCAAAATGTTGAATGGCTTCTGCCAGCAATGTGTCTCATGCCCGCAGCCATAAAGCCCGGCAAAGAAATAAGTTGGCTGTGATAATGTCTGCAGTGTATTCTAACTCAGAAATGTGAGAATCCATCCAACCATAAGAACTGCTCCATAAACGGGGTTACAGCTGTAAGACAGAACACTATCGAGCTGGTTTATGTTATGTGGGGAAAGAGGGCAATGGGGATGTGTTCATAGTATCAGGAACAGAAAGCAGATGACCAGTCATTGCTTTCTATGGAATACCAATTGTGTTTAAAAAGGAACAAGGTGCCATGTTGGTACCAACTCAGGATTTAACACAGAACCAGGACTTGCAAATTTACAGCAGTTACTTTTTGTAGCAGAAATTCAGGTGAGGATCATTTTTCCCCCTCTTAGTACATTTAAGTGTCTAAACTTCCCATAATAAACAAATAGTGTGTTTATAATCAAAAATAGGTATTCAAGGCATTACAAAGCTGTCAAGCTGTGCGACAAAATTGATTTTATTACCAGCAAAAACTGACAGTGATTGCTAGCCTCACTGTTATGACAAAACACACAGAACATGAAATTTATCATTTTGACTGTTTCAAAGCATACAATTCAGTGGCGCTAAGTACATTCACATATCTAACCGCCGCGGCCATGAAGTTCCAGGATGTTCTCATCACCATAAAAGGAAATGTGAGGTGACTAAAATAGTCACAATTCATCGCCCTAACCCCCTAGTCTGCAGAGATGATTAATCGAGTTCTGTCTCTGGATTTACCACTTCTGCACACTTCACAGAAATGGGATCATGCAACAATCTGTTTCAGGATCCTTCACTACCCGTAGAAGCTTTCAGGCTATTAACTGTTTGTAGCATGTCCTGGATGAGTAATATTCTCTTTTGTGGACATACCAGTTTATCCACTCATTACTTTGACATCTGGATCATCTACCTCTGGCTATTTATGGCAAATTACATAGTTATGAACAGGCACATGGAAATGTTTGCTTGACACCCTATTTTCCAGTCTGTTGGGTTCATCCTCTGAGGTAGAGATCCTGTGTGACATAGTGATTCTGTATTTAACTTACTGAAGAATTGCCGGTCAGTGTTACACCATGTCCACTCAATTTTACATTCTAGATTTCCTTTTTAAAAATTGCATGTATATGAGTGTTGGTGCTTTGACTGCATGTATGTCAGTGCACTGTATTCATGCCTGGTTCCTGTGGAGGTCAGAAGAGGGAGTCAGATCTTCTGAAACTGGAGTTACAGGTAGTTGTGAACCACCCAGTGGGTGCTGGAAATCAAACCTAGGTCCTCTGGAAGAGCAGCCCTGATCACTCAGCACTCCCAAGAATACTTGCTCTATCGTTATTATTATGACTGTCATCTTAGTGGATTAAAATAGCCTTACAGCACTGTAATTTGGACTTGTATTTACCACATTATATCAGTACTGAACATTTGTTCCTGTGGGTTTTGTCTATTTGCATCTCTCCTGCAGAGCAATACTAACAAGCCTTTTGCCAATTTTTCAAGTTAGGCTGTTATATTTTTCTCTTGTTGAGTTATGAGTACTCTTTGTATATTATAGAACTGGACCCTCATCAGTAGGGTTGCAAATGTCTCACCATTTTGTGAGCTATCTTTCATTATCTAGATAATGTTCTTGGATGCAGGAAAGACTTTAAAGTGGGTGAAATACAATTGGTAAGCCATGAGGTTTTGCTTTGTTTTGTTTTGTTTAACTTAAAGTCCAAGACACAGTTTCTTAAACTCTGGGTTGTGACTCCTCTGGAGTCACTTAGCTGATGTGGGGTAATAAATAATTTGGCAACAGTACAAGTTGTCTGAAATACAGTCACCCAACTGAGTGACTGAGTGTGAATCTGAGGTGTTTCTGCATGACTTCCTTCTGGCCTTGGTGCCTAACATACCATTGTGGACCCTGCAGTGCACATGCTGAATATTTCCCACTGCCACCCTCAGTGTGTGAGCATCCAACTGGTGTATTTTTGAGTTACACTGTATTATAATGTTTGAATATAAAAGTTATTACATTAAGGACTGGTGAGATAACTCAGCAACTAGTAGCACTGATTGCTCTTACGTGGGACCCGAGTTTCATTTCCATACCCCAGACCCCAGATGGGATGATTCATAACTATCTGCGGCTTTGGGTCTAGGGATACATCATCATCTTCTGGCTTCTGCAGGCACCACACTCACATGCACATACACACGAAGAGACACTCATGCATAAACATGAATACAATAAAAAAACAGAAACAAATGAACAAGAAAACACTAGTTGAGTTGCTAACTCGAGTTTACATACACCAAAAAAAAAAAAGGCATGAATTTTGTTTGGAATTTGGAAAAAAATTTCAAAAAGTTCTGAAATGGCTATAAACATATATCTGACATTTGTATTGTGCATTTTCAGCACGGCTGTTTCTAAAATCAAAATGCTGATAAATTCTGAAACATGCTTGAGACACCCTATGTCCATCCTTATCAAATATTCAGTCATGCTTAATTTTTTATAAACATAAATAAGCGAGCCCATCTCACTAACACACACATTTGCATTTGTCTTTATTAAGGATAAAATAATGTTTGTGACAGTTCCCATTGGCTTTACCATCAGGACATGCTCAGTGTGCATAACTACATTCTACTCACCACACCCAGAGCTCACCAGCAGGAAGATACTTGATAGCCACATTGTTTAGGGTTCCCCTGTCTATGCCATGAGGAGCTAGAGCTATAGACTGGCTACCACGTCTGTCTCACATTGTCAGGAGCTGGGAGTACAACTTTGGTTCCCATCCTTACACAGCAAATGCTTTGAGCACGGAGCCACCATCTTCCCAGCTCTCAGGGCAGAAACATGGCCGCTTCCGTCCAGTTCTCAGATTTCAAGGCAGTGCTGTGCATTGAGTTTTCATACGATCTACAGCTTTTCTGCTTCTCGTATTGTCCTGTAGTAACACCTCAGTAATAGTAATCTCTGGATCCCAACACACACACTGGGGATTTCCTTCTCCTTAAATCCTCTCTGCTTTCTCTTAGCAGTACCCCAGACACTAGCTCTCAGGACTCCGGTTCACAAGTCTTTTGTCTCTTGGCTCTATCAGCTCCTAAACACTTCACTGTTTCATTGCTGTTGGAAATAGGTATTTTCTTAGCTCCCTTTGGAGGCTTCATTGCTGTGGCAGAGAAGCACAACTGAGCGTGTGCGCTGCTGTGAGTGACATCATTAACCAGTGCCATAGGCTTTGCTGGGAGACTTCCTTAGGTCTTCCGTATAGGAGACTTCAGTTTCTATGGATAGAAGTAGTTTGACTTTTTCTTGTTTCATGTGTATATTTTTAAATAGTTTTCTTTCCAGATTTCTCAGGCTGGGCACTACAGTACATAACTCAAAAGACAAACACACAAAAATAAACAAACAACACCCCCCAAAGAAACAACCAAAAAGACAAAAATCCACCCAATAGTGAGCATTCCTTATTCCATCCTCACTGTGACCAAGAGCTTCCGTCTCCGTGCTGAGTGTATTAGCCATGTGCTTTTCACAAACACCCGTTCTATGTGGGAGAAGTTCTGGTTTGCCCTCACTCTGTCCTTTGGCCTGTATCCTTGAGCTGTGAGCTTCACAACATGGTGGTGGCCTCTGAGCTTCCAGCTTCCAGTTCTATTGACTCGTATAGCATGACTTGACCGGCTGACTGATGAACCGAGCTTCCCTTGTATCCTAACAAGTATTCTACTTATTCACATGGTAGAAGGCACTCAGCGCTGATTTAGCGTGTGGGCATCTTATTAATCTCACTGGTCCTCACAGTTCTGTGGACTGCTGAGGATTTTAAGGGATGCTTCTCTTTCTTCTGCATTTTGTAGCTTTTGAGAGGGACAGAAGTGTTGGCTTTCTGCTTAGCTCTTAAAGTTTCTCTGCTCCAAGGTTTTCTTTTATGTTACTGTTGTTCTTGTTTTAGTTTATTTTTAGAACTCAAATAAGTATAAAACTTTTAAAGATCTAGGTCAAAACGGAGATGGAAGGCCTCAAACTTTGACCATGATACTAAGCTCCAACCATCTCTTCCTGTGGATGGGCAGTTTCTTCAACCAATCAAATGTGGTTTCTTGTGATGGCTGATTTTGATTGTCAGCTTTACTGGATTTAGAAATGAATGGGGGTGTTAGTGAAGTCTGGCCTCAGTTGTGTCTCTGGGGATTCAAAGGACTAGAAAGAGAAGAAAGATGTCTGTGGACCTGGACAGTGCCCTACTGTGGACTGCAGAAAGAGGGAGGGGCCCAGGGGGAAATCCAGCTGAATGTCCGAGTCCCCTTTGCTCTGACTCCTGATCCCCGGAGACATGGGCAAGCAGTCTCCTGATGCCAGCCTGTCCCCACCATGATGGACGGTTCCTTCAAACCATCAGCTACAATAAAGCCTTAAGTTGCTTCTTGTCGGGTGTTTGATTGCAGCAATTTGTGAACACCAGCTTTTCCAATCACCTCCCCAAAGCTGGACATAAATGTTTCATGGAGTTTTATTGTAATATCAATTTCTCTTTAATTTCAAGGACGTGTTTTAGGAAATATATCTAGCTTAGCAAAAATAAAATGAACATAAAAAGAAACAGGAGCATTTTGATGTCAGAGATGGAAGAGAAACTCACAGGAGTCAAACACAATACCGAAGCCAAGAGTCCAACACAATACCAGAAGCCAAGAGTCCAACACAATACCAGAAGCCAAGAGCTACAAGGTCAAAGCCACGTCTCCACATCAGCCATGTCTCCACATCAGCCTATTCCACAGATCACTGCAGACACAGGTTTATTTGCCAACTGAGTCTCAGAATATTCACCTCCTAAAGGGCTCGAGCCCAAACGCTGACTCTTGTGACTGCAGGAGTCCTGCAATGGTCACCAGACTAAAGTGATCACCATGACTTTCCGTCTGCCTCACGCTGTTTCTGATGATAGACAATCCCTTCTTTTCCTCCAACCACCTCTTTCCAGCTCAAAAGCAACTGTCTGAAGCCAGAGTCAGAATTTCTGGGAAGCCAAATTTCAGTACCCAAGGATGACTTCCTACAAAATAAATGCTCACCTAGCCGTCTAGCCAATTGCCTGAATCTGTGCTTCCTGTCAAAAGCAGAACCCAATAAAGACACAATCTCAAAGAGGAGCTTTGACAATGTATCAGGAAGCGTGGGCTTAAAGTGGCGGGCTCCCCAAGGACCACTTCTGAGCAGCTGAATCATGGCCAAGTCACTTGAATTGTCTCAGACTTAACTTGTTTCTCTGTAAAATAGATATGACAACAGGCCTACCAGGTTGGATCACTGGAGGACTAAAGGGGAGAGCAGGGAAGCTCATCATCTGTACATGTCAGTGTGTAGCTGAGGATCCCTCAGCAGTGGCTGCAGTAGTGCCTACCCATCAAACTTCCCATGAGGATGACCAGGTGTCCACACCACCTGCCTTCTAGTCTGTGATTCAGAATTAATATTATCATTCATTCAGCAAGTGTCTTGTGTGTGTGTGTGTGTGTGTGTGTGGTGTTTGTGTGTGTGTGTGGTGTGTGTGCATGTGTATGTGATGTGTGAGTGCATGTGTGTATATATATGGTGTCTGGTGTCTGTGTGTGTGTGTGACATGGTGTGTGTGTGTGTATGTGTGTGTGTGTGTGTCCACATCTGTTGTAAGCATACATGTAGAGGTTAAAATCTGACATCAAATATTTTTCTATGTCACCCACCTTTTCTAAAAAAATTTATTCATTCATTCATTCATTTGCTTGTTTGTTTGTTGAGTCAGGATCTTCCACTGGACCTGTGAGGTTCAGCTAGTCTGGCTGGCCAGAGAGTCCTTAGGACCCTCCTTTCCCTGTCCCTAACCCTATGTTGCCATGCCTGGCTTTTACACAAGCACAGAGGATCTGAACTTGGGTCTTCATGCTTGTTCAATCTGAGCTACATCCTCAGCCCCTCAGCGAATGCGGACAAAATGATTGGTCATTGCCAGGCACTGTCCTGGGTCCTGATGGCAGGGTCATGAAATCTGTCCTAACTGTTTTGAGATGGGTCAGCAAATGTGTTGTACTAGTGGCAAGATGACACATCCTTCAAGGCTGGGGCCACGTGTCTCATAGCTCCTCACCATCTGCAGAATCATCCACAGGCAGCACAAACACGAATGGGGATGGACAATGAAATCTCTTTACAAAATAGACTATGGGATAAACTCAGCCCAACAGACAATTTACAGACATCTACAGCCTAATAGAAAAAAGAGTTCATTTAATGGGGGCCGAGGAGTGTTTGAGTTGGACGGGCTCTTGGGGTGAGACTTCTCAGGAAGGCAGGACAGGAGGGCAGGGACAGTGTTCTAGGTGGAAGGCAGACTGTAGGAAGGCTGAGATCTGAACCAGAGTAAGGCACAGAAGCAGAGAGGGCGGGGAAGGGGAGAGAGAGAGGAGAGAGAGAGAGAGAGAGAGAGAGAGAGAGAGAGAGAG
>NW_022196897.1:165261441-165278284 GCF_008632895.1 Mastomys coucha | reverse complement strand
GAGAGAGAGAGAGAGAGAAGACAGAGGAGAGAAGACAGAGCACACAGGAGAGGGGACAGGAATGGGGGAGGGAACAATGCTCCTATGGAGCCTGATGCAGCTTCAGTTCTGAGAGCATTGACACTGCTGAGCCAGAACAGGGAGCCAGGCATGGGCATACTCAGGAGAAGAATGGGAACAGTTTGAGCTCAGTCCCATAGCTATGCTCGAGGGGCTAAGGTGAGTTTGGCAAGATGAGCTTACATCTTCAGGCATCTAGGGGAGAGCAGCATTAAGGACTAGAAAGCCTGGAGGTGGAAAGCCTGCACAGAAGGCCACCACATCAGCCTATGCGATGTGATTGGATATGTGTGTGTGAGGGGGCGGGGCTGGAGTTTTGGCTTGGACACCAGGCCTTTGCTCTGAGGTGCTTGAACCTTGTGGTCTCTTGATCCTGCCCCTCTGACTCTTCCTCCAATGGGACAGGCGCGTAGATCCCACATCAGATGTGAGCCGCGGATTGTCACTTCCGGCTATTCCCAGGACCTAGAATCTTCCTCACTAGACCCCACACGTGCTTGACGACAGCATGCTAACCTCTGCACATTCTCTAAATGGGAACCATGCTTCAGTGAAACTAAAAGGTGATCAATTAAAACGAATTAAGATGAAAGGCCGGGTGCTCTAGGGAGCGTCCCCCTCCAGTGTGCTCCTACACTCTTCAGTGTGCTAACTCAGCACCATGTGCTGCCAGAGTTTCAGGACCACAGACTGAAAAAAAAAAGCAGCTTTGTGTTCATTAAGGATAAGGAATTAAATTCTAAGGACAAATACTTTCTGTATTCAAATTGTTGTTTTTCACACCCGTTCTGGGAAGGTTAAATGGTGTGCTTTACTCACACTCTCTGCCCTAATGTCTCAGACTGCAAAGTGAACTGTCTGTACACTGCTCCCAGCTAGAGCTCTGAAGACCTGACCCTCAAGGATCCCAAGAGAGTGTGTGTGGAAGCGTAAAAAAGAAAAGCAAATTTTAAAGTAACAGTAGCAGGCGGCTGAGAGGACCAGGGTGTGGGTCCCATCACCAATACAGAACCCAGACATGGTGGCAGCACATGAACTGGGAAGGTGGACACTGACCTGCGATTTGCTGGTCAGCCAATCTAGCTCAAATGGCAAGTTCTAAGTCTAGCCAGAGATCCTAGCTCAAAAACTAAAACTAAAAGTAAAAATGAAATACAAAAATGTACAGAAACAATAGAAAAGAAAGCAGCATTAGCCTCCGGCTTCCACATGTGCGTGAATTATACATACGAACACACATACACACATACCCACACAGGCATGCACACACAAGCACAAGCACAGGCAAACACACATGCATACACAGAGGCACTCACACACATGCACAGGCACAAGCATATGCACATACACAAGCACATGCACACACACATGCATGCACATAGGCACACACATATGCATGCACACGGACACATGCATACACACATGCATGTATACACACAGGTATATGCACAGTCACACACATAGGCACTCACACATACACAGGTACACACGTGCACACATGCACGTGAACTCCAAAAGTCACAATATCTACAGCTACACTATGTTATTTGGAAACAACCTTGTGTGGTGGCTGAATTTGACTCTAAATAAATCCTCAGAAAAAAATAACAAAAATGTATGTAGACCCCTAATGATCAGGAGAAAAAACAAACTTCAGTATGAAAGATTGACTTTCTTCTCAAGGTCCCCTAAGTCATCTCAAAATAAGCACCCTCTCTCTCCCTCCTCTCTCTCTCACTCTTTCTCCCCCTCTATTACCCAGTATATGGAGATAAGCATATCTATATTAAATATATATGCACATGTACATACAACCCTATCCTCTTTTCTCAGTCATTAAAACTAATTTAATTTCTACCTGTTGACAGATTAACTCTTCTCTGCTTACAAAGGAAATGACAGAGAAAAGTCACTGCAGTAAAGATTCCACTGGTCCCATTAGGAACTCCAGGGCCTCGGATCTAGTCCAGCACTCCATTGTCTTAATGGAATTCATGCTGAATGCAGACAGCAAAAAGTCAAGTAAGATTTTATTCTCGTGGCAAGCCCGTTCTGATGTATGACATTCATACAAGGCTAAATAAATACAGCATCCTGGGGAAATAAATCCAAATTTGAAGTCTGAAAGGGCAGTCATATTTCTTGAATATTCTGAATGTCAGCTGCTTGATGGGGAAAAAATAACACAATGGCTGTGACTGGATACACAGGTCCATTCTGGGTGTCTCTGGCGTGTGCTCCCGAGTTTAATTTGTTGAATCTTGTGTTTTCCATCCCTGGTGCCTGGTGGCATTTATTATGCGCCCCTAAAACTACAGCTCAGGAAAACACCGGAAAGGTCACTGTTTCCTGGTTATGTTTTTAAAAGAAGGATGTGTTCCTCTATAACAGCCGATCCTCCGTGTGCAATGTTTCTGAAATTGAAGTGAATCTAGTTCTTGCCCCCCGGAATCCTAGGCTCATCTCTGAGCCCCCTGTAGCATGCTGCCCTGCACATGGGAAATGAGGGATAGCTTGGCTCCCACTTGAGTCTGTTGAAATAAAAACAGTGCCAGGCCTCAGCGTAACTTAAACCCTACGACCCTCTGTTGTTGAACACAGCATAAAAGGCACCTTCCAGAAGAGAGGCCTGTGTCCTCAACATTAGCTTAGAATTCCCTGGATTTAGAAAATGTAGTCGGCCCTGACAGGCACGCTGGCACTGAGCTTGGTCACCGCCAGCAAAGAGGCTGTTCGCTTGGCAGTTAGGAATCTGATGAGATGACATCCCCCTACCCCCAGTCCAGTCTTCTGTGATCATGTGAGCATGTGATCCGTCCCACGTGTGGAGGGTGGCACCTGTAAATGGAGCATGGAAGAATGACATGTTCTGTGGGATAGCCTGCAGCTCGGACACAGGGTTGATGGAGATTGGGCAGGAGTCATCTCCAGTAGAAGAGCCATTCCGGCGGACACAAGGGCACAAAGACTTCACATCAGGGCGGTGGGGCCTGCAGTGAGCTGGGGGATGCTGAAAGAAAAGGAGATTTAGAAGCCACAGTTCAGGCGTAAGCAGGCATGCTATCCCAAACTCCCAGCGTGGAGATGAGTCTTCCTAGTGTGCCGTACTGCTTGCCTCTGCAGCCATACCATCTGCCATCTTCCAGTACTTTCCCACAATCCCTTCCCACCAGCTCTGCCCTTCACCAGATAACACTGTTTTGACACCCCAGTGTCCCCTGCTTGCATGGCCTCCTAAGCTCAAGAACCTGCCATGGGAGGTGTCTAACCCATCCTTCAGTATATAAAGCATGATGAATAGAGGTTAGCTCTACCTGAGAGGAGAAGCCCATTCATACACAGGTTTATTCAAATAACAAACACTGGGTAGGCTGTCAGAAACTAAATGTGTCTTATAAGCAGGACCCATACCAAGTATCAGAACATTGGTAGGATCTCAGACCTGGTACCAGGGCAACCACAGCCATAGTGCAACAGCAATATGGCCCAGTTCTCATGGTGTTCTCATGGAGCATGAACCAGAGAACCACAGCATCTCCACAGAACACTGCTCTGAGAACCACGGCATCCCCACAGAACACTGCTCTGAGAATTACAGCATCCCCACAGAACACTGCTCTGAGAACCATGGCATCCCCATAGAGCACTGCTCTGACAATTACATCATCCCCATAGAACACTGCTCTGAGAACCATGGCATCCCCATAGAACACTGCTCTGAGAATTACAGCATCCCCACAGAACACTGCTCTGAGAATTACATAATCCCCACAAAACACTGCTCTGAGAACCATAGTATCCCCACAGAACACTGCTCTGAGAATTACATCATCCCCATAGAACACTGCTCTGAGAACCACTTTGTTCCCATGGTCTAGTGCCCAGAGAATCAGTGTTCCCAAGATCCACTGCACTAAGAACCACAGTGTTCCCACAACATTCCTAAGATGCACAGTTTCAAGAATAGCAGTGTTCCTGAGGTATACTGTCCAGAGAACCATAGTGCTCCCATGTGGCAATGTTCTAGGAACCAAAGCATTCCCATAGTACACTGCCCTGGGAACCAGTGCTTCCATGCTTCATTGTTCTTAGAACCATAACACCCCTGTGTTTAGAGAACTGCAGTGTTCCCATGATTCACTGCTCTGGGAACCAAATCCTTCCCATGATGTACCATAACAATAGTGGGACTGAGTCCTGGCATGGGTTTGTCCATATGAGCCTCCTCTGATGTGCATTCTTCCTGGAATAACAACCCACCTTCCCTTGGTGCTCTGACTCCAGATAGATGCAAGACAGAACTCTGAGTATGGCAGACAGGGCCTGGGAGTTAGCCTTGCCCTGCTGAATAAAGACAGCAGCATAAGAGCAGGTTTTTTGGGGGACTTCAAACTGTGGCCACAGAGACAGCTGCCCTTGAACAGCAAGACTCACCGTGGGTCAGCTGCTTCTTGGTGCTCACATTCAAGAGAGTTGATGATGGTTTTCTTCTCTTCTTTTCCATGCGTGGGCTGTAGAGAGCAAACTCGGGAGCCAGCAAAGTATCTTGAGGCCTAGAGCAATAGCCCTCCTGCCAAAGCTCTGTGAGAGCCTTGGGTCTGAGGGAGGCTCAGAGCCTCTGCAAACAGATTGCAGCAGAAGCAAGGCCCTATGGAAGGTGCTCTGCTTGCCCCATGCGGGAGAGCACAGTTAAGATCACAGCAACTACGAGCCTGAGCTGGGAGCTTATCTCATACACCAGTGAGGCTGCAGCCTTCCCAGTGGGATTCCTGATCTATGGCCTGAGTATACAGGGACCAATGTCCTCATCTGTGGCCTGGGCATATGGCTCCTGAGGAGTCCACTGAGTAAAGCCAGACCTGTTCTAGGCTCACATTCCTATTTCCAAAAATGAGCTAAGCCTCATGCAACCAGAAGGATGGGGTGAGAGGGTCTTCTTCACATGCTTCTGACAAGTGCCCTGCCAGTTCTGGATGACAGAGGACTGGGGACCCTCAGTGCCCCACAGGGCCACCCCAGCCCTGATGTGCTCCAGGAATCCACTGCACACCTGTCAAGCACAGAGTTGAACATAGGATTGCCTCCAAAGTAGCTCCCTGGGGACACACTGCAAACCTGTCACTAATGAGGAAACCGGGAGCTTGGGAAGCACCACACATCAGAGAGAGGAGCTCTGCAGACCTGGACCAGAGCCCACCCCCTCATCTCTGTGCTGCTTGGAAATGATGCTGTCCATAAGAGTCCCTCTCCTTCTCTCAAAGACCTTGCTTCCATCAGCAAGATGCTGATGTAGAGACCCCAGTCAAGGTGAACATTGGTGTCACCTGGCTGTGCTTAAATCCCCCAGGGCAGCATCACAGGCAGGAGTAATGGCTTTGCCCCTGGACACTCAGAGGTCACAGGACATCTCTCCTTTTCCACTGTTGTAAAATCCACATCACATAAAATCGCCATTTGAATGTGCACAGCTGAATGACATTTAGAACTTTACACTGGTGTGTGGCATGCATCTGTGTAGCACCAAATATTTCTCCACCCCCCCAAAAAAAAACCACTCCATCTCTATTAACAGTTGCCCCTTGTCTCACCTCATCCCTCTGAGACTGCTTTCCATCTCCGTGTGTTGTCTGTTTGTCTGTTCATGCTCTCATGGTTTGAATATGAAGTATCTCCTACAGAGTCATGGTTTCAGCATACACACAGTTGCCAGTACTGTGCTACTATTTAGGAGGTTGTGGGAACTCTGGGATATGCATGCTGCCCAGCTGGTGGACTCAGGCCACTCATGGGGAGCCTTCAAGGGTTACAGCCCCTTCTGTCTACCTGCTTAGGCAGAATGTAAGAAGCTGTGACACAGCCAGACACTGGCTGGCCTGGCCCAGGCTGTCCACCACTTTCCCCACTACAGTGGGCTTTACTCCCTGAGACCTTGGGCCAAATTAAACCCTGGTTCCCTTAAGCTGATTGCCAGTAATATTGCCACGGCAACAAGGAAAGTAACTGGCAAGTGTACCCATGAGGCCATAGGTCAGGCGACCTTTTATTTGACTCCCTCTTTTTAGCACACTGTTCACAGCTCAGCCACAATGTAGTCTATTCGTTTGACTGCTGAATAGTATTCCACTGTGACTCATTCCTTAAAATATGTAGGAGACCAGGCAGCCTCAGGAGAATACATTGACCCAAAGCTCCACAAAATTTTACTTTTCTCCTGGGCTCTCTCACTGCCCTGTATCAGAGGCCTTCCTTGAAGATATTTAATGACAATAGGGTTTAATATTTCTATCAATCAAATTAGAATAACCATCCCACCCAATGTAGGCCCAGTATGAGGATTAAATTTGAAAACAGGGATCATCAGAGTGCCTGGCACAGAACCAAGACTCATGCAATAGATTGCAATTTCCCCTCCCCTTCTGGAGAGATCACCTCCCACTTCCATCCATAGAAACTGGGAACTCTGCTTTGTATGACCGCTGTGTATCTGTGATGCAAGTGTGCATCAATTTTGAAGGGATCCTGTGGTGTCTTATATTCTCTAAGTAAAGAATATTTATGTGGACACACTGTTGACAAAGGGACTCTACCCTTGGATTCTTGTCTGTACAAGTCACCCGTTAAACATTTTCCAGAGGTGCCTGGCATTCCTCAGCACTGACCAGATGGTCAGTGTGACACTGTGCCTGGGAAGCTAAGGAAGGGGTTCGGGACCACTGTCCTCAGAGCATCGCAGCTGTCACCATCTCAGCCAGTGTCTCATCTCTGTGGTCACTGCTAGGGGACCCTCAACAAGGGAACTTCAGCTGATCTAATCAGAGATGTGGGGCATAATCATCAGACCCTCACCTAAGATTCTGGCCACTCTTTTCAGAGCCCTGCACCAGATGTCTGTAGTTCTGTGCCAGCTACATGTGGTCATGGAAGGTGATGGAATGTGTAAAGGGTGGGGGACTGACTGAAGGAGGATGCTAGCTGTACTGGCTGGGTTTGTGTGCCAATTTGACACAGGCTGGAGTTATCACAGAGAAAGGAGCTTCAGTTGGGGAAGTGCCTCCATGAGATCCAGCTGTGGGATATTTTCTCAGTTAGTGATCAAGGGGGTAGGGCCCCTTGTGGGTGGTGCCATCCCTGGGCTAGAAGTCTTGGGTTCTATAAGAGAGCAGGCTGAGCAAGCCAGGGGAAGCAAGCCAGAAAGGAACATCCCTCCATGGCCTCTGCATCAGCTCCTGCTTCCTGACCTGCTTGAGTTCCAGTCCTGACTTCCTCTGGTGATCAACAGCAATGTGGAAGTGTAAGCTGAATAAACCCTTTCCTCCCCAACTTGCTTCATGGTCATGATGTTTGTGCAGGAATAGAAACCCTGACTGAGACACTATCTATACAGGCTCTGGGAGATTATCATGCTTGCTGGAGTGGGACTTTCTGGTGATGTGGCTATTTTAGGGGTACTCTAAAATAGGGCTATTTAGATAGTACTCCACAGAGGAGCAAACAGTCTTCTTTGGTCACCAAGCTTGACTAGGAGAGATGCTTCCTTTGGCTTCTGGGTGACTTGTCTAGTGTGACTAGGCATTTATTACTATCTCCCCTGGGGAAGCTCATGAGGCAGAGGGATTATATCCTTGGTCAGTGACTCATCACAAGTCAGGTGGCCTGTGTAACTGTGAGCCTGAGAAGTTAAACAGGAGAGGATCTGATAACCCATGGGTTCCAAAGGAACTTTCTCCAGACTCCCAGGCCACAGGCAAATGTAAACACTAGTTAAAGCAGGAGATATGTCTGGACGTTATAGATATAGATGTTGGCTGATTGGAGCCTGGCAAACCCAGGATCTGACTTCATCCCAAACCTGGGAGCCAGGGACACTCTGTCCATCTCATTCCATTCTCTAGGAAGCTCTTGATGTCCTGCGGAGCAAGTCAATGAATCAGAGAAAGAGCTAGGAAATGATAAGGCATCCTTCCTATGATCTAAGGGAGATGCTCATGGGAAAGGAGGGTGAGGGTCCAGTCAGGGATGAGCTTGTCCAGTGGTCTGTCAAGCTGAGAGGTACACATCTGGATCACAGGAACCGAGACAATTTTGCTAACTGTGAGACTGTTCTAGAAATGCGCTTGCTGAAATTTAATGATTGGGATCAAAAATACTTCTTCAAAAACTGATATGACCAAGCTGTTTAATTTTCTGACAGTCCTCTACAAAAGAGAGTGGAGGCTGCAAAGAACCCTTTCATTTTCAGAGACTTAATTGATGCTCTATGGTCTGGCCAAATGATATTGTCCACACAGCTCTGCCACCGGAGGCCCTGTAGATTTCAGATCTCACAACATGTCCAAAGGTTGGTGAACTGTACTAAAGGGGATAAATAAATAAGCTTGCGTCTATCACGAGAGTCAGGGCTGGTCACCCTCTCCCAGCCTCACCAGTAGGCAACTCAGGCCCTTCTGGCTGCACTGTCCACACCACCAAGTACTAATCTCCAGGGATGGTGCTGTGGCAACTGGCCTGAGCTTCAGAAATCTGTCAACAGCTGCAGGAAAAGGCACAGTGTGAACAGTGATGGAGTCCATAATGATTTCATGTGTTTTGGCCTATTTAACTTCTCACTCTTCTTTATGTCCCTTTCCTCCTCCCAAGATCCCCCTTTCCCTTCTTCACTTGCCTATATATCTATATCTATACCTATAACTATGTCATCTATATTATCTACATCATCCATATCATCTATGACATCTATATCTATATCTAATCTATATCTATATCATCTATATCTATATTATCTATATCTATATCATCTATATCTATATCATCTATATTGATATATGTCTGTGTCTATATCTATATCATCTAAGTCTATGTCTATATCTGTATCATCTGAACTAGATAGAGATAGATAGAGACATATATAAAATCTACTTAATCCAAGATCCACAGATGAAAGAGAATGTGCTTTTGTACACCAGAGCTCCACTCATGGCCATTTTCTTTCAAATTATATACTTTCACTCTTTCTAGGGCTGAATGAAAGTCCATAGCAGATGCATAGACTTTCTCTGTCCATTCATCTGTTGGTGGAAAGCCATGGTGATTCTTTTAACTCAGTTCTTGTGAATAGTACCTATACTGATCAGAGACACGAAAGTACCTCTGCGCTGAATCTACTGAACACCTGTCAGACCTAGTCTCATGAACTGGGTCCTATGCTAGTTCTATATTTAGCTTTTTAAAATTATTCAATTAACTCTTTGCTTTTTGAAATTTTCATGCAGGATAATTTGATCATATTCACCCCTCCCAGTTCCTCTCGCATCTGCCCTCCTTTCTCCATCTGACTTTGTGTCATTTTTTAAAGTTCAATTCATGCTGCCCATTTACTCTTGGCTGTATGGCATTCTACTGGAATGTGGCCAACTGACCAGAGGCCACACTCTTACAAAAAATGGACTATCTTCTTAGGAGCTTTCAGTTGCCAATAGTTCATCAGCAAAGGGTGGGACTTCCTGCCCACCTCAAACTCTATGCTTTGATCTTGTCTGGGCCTGAGCTTGCACAGATCTTGTGGCTGCTGTTATAATGGCTGTGAGTTCTTACATATATATCTGACCTGTGGTGTGCAGAGAACACTGCTTCCTTAAAGTGATCCATTATCTCTGACTCTTACAAGCTCCTCTTCCATCACGATCCTTGAGGGGAAGAGGATGATAGACCTCCTCTTCCATCACGACCCTTGAGGGGAAGAGGATGATAGACATGTCCCACTTAAGGCTGAGCATACTACAGTCTCTTATTCTCTGCACCTTGACAAGTCATAGGTCCCTGTGTTAATTCCATCTGCCACAAAAGAAGCTTCTCTGGTGTGGGGTTGAGAGACACACTTATCTATGGGTGTCACAGACACACTTATCTACGAGTGTCACAATAAATTGTTAAGAGTTGGCTTAATATTATGTCAATTACCAGAATAATGATGATGGGATTCCCCCAAGGCCTATGACCTGCCTATGCACAGCTTCTTGGCCATAATTTATTTAGGTTTGTAGAAATCTCTTTACTGATTCCATAGTGGATATATTGATTTATATTACCATCTGTAACTCAGTTGGTATTTATTATTTTATATATTATTTGAGAGTTACATGATCTTGACCATGTCAAACCCCAGTTTCCTTCCACCCACATCAGCATAATTCCCAATACACCCTCCCCTCTCAACTGTATACATACAACTCTGCAGGCATGTTACAAAGTCTATTGGAATCCATGCCTTTTGCCTAGAGCCAAGCCCACTGGATCCAAGCTGGCATGCCCCCAGCTCCCATCAGGCTGCTGAAATTGGGAAAGACGTCAAGAAACCCAGACATATGATGGGGTTTCTGAGACATGCCCTTGGTCTACAGAAGACCTCTCCACATTTCCCCAGGCATCTTTAGGCACTATTCGAGCTCTTTCTGGATTGTTCTCCGAAGTATGAGGTCAAATCTCGTGCTTTTCTTCATGCTGTATCTGTGGTACCTTGAATTGGAACTTTACATGGGGGAATATTTCATAATTTAAAACTCTGCTACCTGAGCAGGCTGGGACCCATGGCACCTGGGGGCTCATCACATCGTTATTATGCCATCCTTGGTAGAGCATGCCACTGTTCAGCTAATGCCCCTCTCTCACCACCTCCCTCTTTCCTAAAGACACCTGAGAAATGCCAACGGCACCTTCAACACACTACGGGGGGATATTCTTAGTATCTCTTTCATCATCTGCTGTTCTTTAAAGAGCAACAGGACTGCCAAGCTGCCTGCCACTTCCTGTCAAGGGTCCCTCGCTGACACCACCCAGCACTCTCCTCTCAGCCCTGTTGACAGCTATGGTGGGCCCCTCAGCCTCCACAGTGCACACTCTCCTCTCACAGACGCAGCTTTCTGTGGCAGCTCCTCACACCCGCCTGCTTCTAATTCTGTACACCACCCCTCTCACAGCAGAGCAAACAGCCTCTCCACAGCCAGATAAAGATAAGGCTGAGATTTGGCTGCCACATCTGGAGACTGGGCACCCAGGCAGTTCTCCCTTGGTGTCTCTTATGGGGTCACCCAATGTGGGGCTGAAATGACCTATCTCAAAGGCGTCCTCTCTGACCTATCTTCTAGGCAGTGGTGTGCTGGATAAAGGGGTACTAGCTCCTAAGGGAAGCTCACACTGCCTATTTGCTAAGTTAATAATCATGCCTTGTCTTGAGAAGAATTTGCCAGGGTGCGCTTCCAAAGGACAAAAGCAAAAGAGACCTATTTAGCATCCTGGTAATCTTCAAAACTTCACTGAATCCCTCAGATTGTCAGTCGGCCAACGCTCAGCGCCACACAGAAACACCAATCTCAATTGGCGATTGTTGTTAGTGAAATGTAGCTGATTTAGGACAATCTTGTCAAGACTGTGTGGACATGGTCTGCTCTGCTACTGTTAATTGTGGTGCAGGGTCTTCATTCAGTCTGTAACTGGGCATCTGTGCTATTTCAGATGCTGTGGGATCAGAGATGTGGGGTCATGCAGGGAGGAACAGTCATGCCTGAGACAGAATAGAAAGTCAGGCAAGACTGCCCTCCTCCAGCATCTGAGTGAAACCTCTTGCCATCTGAGAAACAAGAAATCAAGGACAATTCATTAACCATGCTTTGAACTATCCTGCATCCCAAGCAGATTTGTAGGAATCTCCCTAGAAACCCATTACTGGAAAAGGAAATATACTAACACACTCGGTGGCCCAGTGGTCACTGATTTTACCTTATCAGATTACTACTCCATCCAAGACACCTCCAGAGCCATCCTCATTTATTAGAATGAGAGAAAGGTGGCAAAGTCTCTTACACTCTTAAGAAATACCAGCAACTTGAAAACTGCCAAAATGGCTCATCCGGTTAAAACAGAGAAGTTCAGTTGTGATCCCCGCCCCCAGCTGTGGATTTCCCTTCAGTTGTGATCCCCGCCCCCAGCTGTGGATTTCCCTTCAGTTGTGATCTCCACCTCCAGCTGTGGATTTCCCTTCAGTTGTGATCCCCGCCCCCAGCTGTGGATTACCCTTCAGTTGTGATCCCTGCCCCCAGCTGTGGATTTCCCTTTCCCTAAATGACTTTCTTTTGCCTTTCATGTTTGGACCTATGTTAAATATGTCTGTTAAGGCCAGCAAGATGGCTCAGGGGGGAAAATGCTTATAGCCCAGCCTAGTAACCTGTGTTTGACCTCTGAGACCATGTTCAAAAGAGAGTATTGACTCCTGAAAGATGTACTCTGACCTCCACACCCACATGCCTGTGCACACACACACATTACATCACACATATACGTGCATACACATATCACACACACACACATCTCACACACACACATCTCACACACACATCACACACATACACATCACGTAAACATACCACACACATACATATAATGCACGCATACATCATACACATGCACAAACATCACACATACACATCACACATACATCATACACACACATGCACACACACATCATACAACATACACACGCATGCACACATCACACATGTGCACACACACATCACTCACATCACACACATATCATACACGCACTAACATGCACATACACATCAACACATCACACACACATGCACACACACATCACACACACATAACATACATACACATCACACACATATCATACACATACTCACATGCACACACACATCACACACACATGTGCACACACATCATACACACACACATCAAACATCACATGCCCATGCACACACACATCACACACATCGTCATACACAAAATAATAATGAAAAATCTTTAAAATTTCAAATGTCCTTTGATAAACTGTGACTTCTTTTTGAAGCCCACACCTTTTAGATTTACAACCTCCCCCCAAGTTTGCTTCCTGCAGGCTAACCTTGAAATTCTTTTCTGTGTCACAACCATGGATCCTCTGCTTGCCCATGTCAAAGTCCTTCAACGATTAAGGGAGTTTCTGGGGCTGCTGAAGTTGGCTGTAGGGAGCTGGGCTTCTGTCCCCCCACTATTGATGTTGGGCTCAAGGAGCTTAAAGCATAGGAGGATGGACTTTATGGGAAAGAAAAGGATTTAGCAAAAACAAATTAGTGAGCACTTTCCACGCTTATAAATTAAAGAGTAAAATTAAACGAAGACTTTTATCGATTTGGCTATTTCCCGATTGCAGCAAGAAAGAAGACTAAAAGAGAAAGCCACCATGTCCAGGGCCACATGTCCTATGGACTTTTACCATTATCCGTGGTCATGCTCAGTAATGTCAGAATGACAGAAATCAAAACTGAAATTAAGCCAGGCCAAGTGTTATTATTATAGGAACCCAGAGACCAATACGTGGGAACCTTAATTAATACTAAAACACATTTTGTTTTGAGAAAAGTCACAATATTGACCTTCATATGTGGTGATGTTAGAATGTCAGAGGGGCATGGATAAGCAAGGATATCTGTAAATTCCACAGAAGTTATTTTCATAGTACAGATTAAATTATGTACCATACAAAACACTCATAATGTTTGGGGCACTTCAGAGCAGACAAGCATAATAGAATTGGTGTTTAATATTTAATAGTAAACACATCACCATACACTTCACAATGCTCTCCACTATGTAGTCTTTTGATATGTAAATGTATTTTTCTACACATAGGGAGCGTTGTATGCCTGGCATCCAACTTAGAAAAATTAATCAAGGCTTCTGGATCAGTCCTATTTGTATGAAGAAATTAGCCAAATAGGCACCAAACTGTGGAAATATTTTGAATATAAGCACTCAACTGTCCTTTGTAAGAGAGCTTGGTTAACATTTTTTGAGGTGAGAAGCTACAAAGACCAGCAAGGGAGACAGAAGGTTATACTGGGGTATGCATGTTCTCCAGTGCACGCCACTCAGCATTGAGCAGAGGCTACAAAGCTGGGGTCAAAACTGGGCTGGGCCACCCTTGGTTCACAATAGTTCAGTTGGTGAGCACCTGGCCTCCACCTATGAGGGGAGCTTCCTGCTATGCCCAGAACAACACTTCTCAGCTGTAGAAGTGGTTCAGGAGTAAAACTCTGGCCATGCAATTGTGGGGATCCGACCCAGAACCAGGTGTGCTCACATGCGCTTATCACCCCAGTGCCCAGAAGATGGGAGGGAAGATTCCTGGAGCTCACTGGCTAGCCAGCTACTCTACATGGCACACTCTAGGCCACGGAGTGCTCCTACCCAAAATAACATGGACAGCGTGTGAGCAACAATACTGAGATTGCCCTCTGACTTCCACGGGAGCACACATTCTCTTTCATATGTGTGCCTGCACACACACACACACACACACACACACACACACACACACACACAAGCATTCATGCGCTCACATGCACATATGCACAGATGTACACACATATATATATACATGAACACACATGCACACATTCATGCACATACATGTACACGTGCATGCACGTATGCATGCACACATGCACACACACTCTTGCACACAATGTACACACATGCACATTTACAGACACACACATGCATACACACATGCGCACATATGCACACATGCACACATGCATGCACACATGCACACACACTCTTGCACACAATGTACATACATGCACGTTTACAGACACACACATGCATACACATGCATACACACATGCACACACATGCACACTTGAACGCTTCTGTGTTTCACTGGAAGCTCTACACAAAGCACAGCACCAGACACATTTTGAGCAGTCTTGACAGACGGCTGAACTTGGATTCTGGCTACTTAGCTAAGGGTCCAGCTGAACTTGGATTCTGGCTACCTAGCTAAGAGTCCAGCCCTGAGCCCAGAGAGACCAGTTAGACTCTCTGATCCTTGTCTCGATCAGAGCAACACCAGGAAGAACATGGCCTGGTGACCTGGCACTCATTACCGAGCACAGCAAACCCACCTTCATCTCTGATTGTGGGCCCTGAAGCTGCCCTCTTTTCTGCCTGTCTGAAGCCTGGCGCCTTGGGCAAGGAGAGTAGAGTCTGACACGGTGAGACCCTGGGCAGCAAGGAGAGAGGGCTCTTAATCAGAAGCAGTGATGGCTCCCTGTGCCTGTCTTACAGAGGAGCCCTGGAAGCTTCTCCCTCCTACACAAATCCCTTGACCCAGTTCAGTAGGCGGAGGTAATCCATCACAGTCAATGCGAAGAGAGGAAGGATAGGAACATGGTCTGGGGCAGTGCCTACATCCGTGCAGCTCACGTGTCAGATGTGCCCTGAACTCCACAGCCCCCTCTCCCTCCGCACCACCTCACACTTATAACGAGGGAGGAGGCCACCAGTTCAGCCCTCAGAGCCAGGAGACCTGGTCTGAGCTCTCCACAGGCAACACAGATTGTGTGATCAAAACTCTCCTGCTTTCAGGTTTTTTTTTTTTCCATTTGTAAAATAATAAACACAAACTTACCTTATAAAGCTGTGGTCCTCAGCCTTCCTAAAGCTGCCACCCTTTAATAACACCTCATATTGTGGTGAGCCCCCCAACCATAAAATTATTTTTGTTTCTACTTCATAACTGTAATTTTGCTATTGTCTTGAATAGTAATGTAAATATCTAATATACAGATGACCTTTGGTGACCCCTGTGACAGGGTCATTTAATTCCCAAAGGTGTTGCAACCCACATGTTGAGAAGCATTGTTATAAAGGTAATTTATTATACTGAAGTTACTTTGAAATTTCTTTTAAAAATTCTTTTAAAATTTACTTATTTATTTTTTACAATCCTTATTTTATTCCTCTACCCCGTCCACCTTCCGACTGTTCCACATCCCTTACCTCCTCTCCACCCCCCTGACTCCACGTGGATGTCCCCACCCCCCACCCTACCTGAGCTCTAAACCCCCTGGGGCCTCCAGTCTCTTGAGGGTTAGGTGCATCATCTTCTCTGAATGAACATAGACCCAGAAGTCCTCTACTGTATGCGTGTTGGGGGCCTCATATATCAGCTGGTGTATGCTGCCTGTTTGGTAGTCCAGTTAAGTTTGAGAGATCTCGGAGGTCCAGATTAATTGAGACTGCTGGTCCTCCTACAGGATCACCCTTCTCCTTAGCTTCTTTTAGCCTTCCCTAATTCCAACCACAGGGGTCATCTGATTTTGTCCTTTGATTGGGTGTAAATATCTGCATCTGACTCTTTCAGCTGCTTGTTGGGTCTTCCGGAGTGCAGACATACTAGGTCCCTCCCTTTTTGTGAGCACTCCATAGCCTCAGTAACAGTTTCAAGCCTTGGGACCACCCCTTGAGCTGGATCCCACTTTGGGCCTGTCGCTGGACCTTCTTTTCCTCAAACTTGGGGCTGGAGAGATGGCTTTTGGTAAACTACTTTCAGCACAGGCTAAGTCCAGCCACAGCAAGATGGAAAGATCAGACTGATTCTCTACATACTTGGCTTCCTAAAACAGGCCAATCCTAATAACATCAAAACTTGCAGTTTTGCTAAATCACAAAGAAATCACCTCAGAGAGACCTGTAAGTGACAAGTGGGAGGCAGTTAGTTGACAAGTCCCAAGTCTTACAAAAGGCTAAAGAAGCACAAGGAAATGCCAGAGTGTGAAGAAACAGATGGAGACTCATGGGGCCAGTAAGAGGGCACAGAAGATGAAGGAGATTCCTGCCAAGTCTGATGACCTGAGTTCAATCCTCATGACCCACATGAGAGGAAAGGGGAAAAACTGACTCCAGCAAGTGATCCTCTGATCTACGGACATGCAGTGCAGATGGG
>NW_022196897.1:165243348-165261431 GCF_008632895.1 Mastomys coucha | reverse complement strand
AGAAGAGAGGGAGAGAGGGAGAGGGAGAGAGGGAGAGAGGGAGAGAGGGAGAGAGGGAGAGAGGGGAGGGAGAGGGAGAGAAGTAAAAAGTGAAACATTTCAAAGTTAACTGCTTTAAAAGGAAAGCAGAAGCTTACCTGGAAGGGAAGGTTATCAAAGACGAAAACAGAATGTAGAGCAGTAAGAGCTGACTTAAAGATTCTCTGTGCACTGAGGGGCGGGGGGAGGATTATAAAGGAGAGCCCAATGCAGACACTATAATTGTCTTGTCTAGTGGGCTGCCAAGGAATTCCAGATCCCAGAAACCCATGGACATCACAGGCAGAAGGGGCATCAGGAAAGAAACCAGGCAACGCCCTGGGGAATACTGCTGAAAATCCTTACCAAGAAGACTGCTAAAATCACCAGGGAAAAGGGGCACATCACACACAGGGAGAAAAGGGAGAAGATACAAAACAAACACAAACCAAGCCAAACAGCAAAACAACAACAACAAAAAACCAAGACCCCAAAACCAAACCAAACCAAACAAACAAAAAAACCATCCCATGAGAACCCACGGGCCTGAAAGAGCCAGGCCTCCTCTGGAGGAATAGAACCTTACTTCTAACACACATATCTTTAGAAGATTTGGGTTGAAGAAAGTTTCACAACTGACAAAGACCAGCAGAGCGTGTTTCTAGTGGACCAAAACTGTGAGAGAGGAAAGTGGGGGTCAGGAATGAAGCTAAGTTAAAGAAGCTTGCCCCACATGTGTGAAGCCCTGGGGGAGGGAAACAAATACAGAACTAACAACCCCCAAAGTTTGTAAACTGTTTGAAAACTTTAAATCCAAGTCGTTAGATCAGTAGATGCTGAGCCAAAGAACCATGCAAAGTATGCTGTGGCATGTGACTGTCAAGCTGCCCGACACCAATGAGAGAAGGAAGGGAAGAGAACACAGGACGCTGCCCACCCAGGATCAAGGAGCCTTCTCAGTAGATGAGAAGACCCAAGGCAAGACAGCGATGCCACCATTCAGGAAAAGAAAATAGCCCGCAAGGCTCTATTCTGAGACCATTTCAAGAATGCCAACGAAATAAAAAACATTTTTAAATATATAAGGCTGAGTGGATTTTCCTCCTGAGAAGATCCTGTACAATACATTCTTTAAATGGAGGGGAGGTTATAGTGGAAGAAAATGTGGGTTTCGGCACAGACTGAAGGATGTCAGAAGCGATAAATGTGAAGAAATAAGAAATGTCCCCCCACTGTTGGTATCATTTAAAAATGATTATCCATTTAAGCAAAAGTAACAAGAAAGTACAGTTGGCACAACACATATTGACAAGAATCTGTGAAAACAACCTGCCTGCCTGGGCAGTGGTGGCCACTTAAAGGTCAGTCATGCTCAATTAAGTCAGTGTCATAACACAAAGGCTGCCTGTCTTCATCATCGATTGTTTCCTATAACTGTGACGAAACACTCACTAAAAGAAACATGAGAAGGAAAGTGTTTATCTGGCTTACAGGCTATATCCCAGCACTGTGGGAAGCCACAGCAGGAACTCAAGGCAGGAACTCAAAGCAGGAACTCAAGGCAGGAACCTGGAGCAGAGTCCACGGAGGATAGCTGCTTCCTGGCTTGCTCCTCAGGGCTCGCTCACCCACTCTTCTTAGATAGCCCAGACCCACGTGACTAGGGCTAACACCATCCACTGGGGTACAGTCGAGAAGATACCCCCATGCCACAGGCCAGTTTGATGGAGGCAACTCCCTCTTTCCAGATGTCTCTAGAGCACTCAAGCTCACACAAGAACAGAACACTCAGCTATCCCTTGCATCTATGACAAGTACACTCTAGACCTATTCAGAGTTGCCACACATCTGTCAAAACAAATAGAACCATACTCATATCTGAACCTTCCATGTGTTTATGTGTTTAAACTTGGCTTCTGTTTTAAAGGATGAGTGGGCGTTGAAACCTGGCAATGTACCAACTTCAGGAAAAAGCAGTGGCCTTAACTCAGTGGAGCAGGGTCATTCAGGAGAGAGCCTGGGACTGAGGAGACCTTGGCAACCCTTGCTGCTCCATGGGTGACATGATTCAGCCAGCTGTTAGGCATCAGAGTGAACAGGGGAGGCAGGGGATGACTGACTGTGGCTAAGTAGAAAAAGCACAAGAGTCCAGTTATGTCTCCTAAAAGACAGCAAGTTCACTTGTGCCTGGGAGTTGCAGCACCCTGCTAAGCAGGTGTCCCCAGAAGATAACCAAGAGACAGAGAAAACTGCAGACAGGAAGAAATGTCCCAAAGAGCTCTCCACCTGCCTGGATCTCCACGTTTCATACCCTAGCTTCATGAGGTACCAGTGACACTTACTAGCCAGGCACTTCCAAACACGTTGGCTTAACGAGCTCCATGCAGCCTGGATCTAGTACAAAACATGCTCCTTTGACAGATGACGTTTGAGCACACCAGCATCGCCCTCATCCTGTGCATATACTCCAGCCATCACAGTCTGCAGAAGGATGCTAAGAAGTGCTGTTCATGCTCAGCAAGCGCTCAGTAAGCCCCATGCTCCAGGAGGAAGCTTAACCCTCGGGTCTATTTGGAAGATTAAGTATAGTGCCCAGCTACCCAGGCAAAGAGCAAAAAGAGCCCTTGACACTCCTCCAAGTAGGAAATTAGTGTGTTAACAAACATTTCATTACAGGGTTACCATGTCACCACACAGGCTCATATGCCACCATACGAGGTCATACGTCATTACACAGAGTCATGTTTATAACACACACACACATACACACACACAGATAGATGATATAAAGATACAGAGATACAAAGACACAGAGATAGAGACAGAGATAGAGATATATGATGTGGAAATTTCTGGTTTCTTTGGAGACTCAGATGTGTCATGTGATGTTTTTTCTGGGAACTGTCTTATGAGAGGATTTTTTGCTATAGCAGACACATGGGAGGATGTTTTGCTAAGAACAGACACATGATGTTTTTCCTGGAAAAAGAGTATGTAATGTTTTGCTAGAGTGGATGCTTGTGAGAACACATGATATTTGGAAAGGGTATAAACATAGCCCAACAGATGATGCTGTGTTATGTCGGTTTGCCTTACAGGTCTTTGCTGGTCATCATGATTTCATAGAGAGAGAAATGCCACCAAAGAATTTTCGGTGGTGTTCCAATGGCTTCTTGCCACGTGGGCTGATTGGCAGAGCCTTGCGGTTTCTTCTGGATCAAACTGCCGTTGCTGACTTGTATATGGTGTTTGCGAGTGGATCAAGCTGCTGTGGCTGATTTCTGTGAACCGAACTGCTGATATCCTGACAATGGAGGTTGAATTTGCTCCAAGGAAATTATTTCTAAGAAGGTCCTCTTCCTCCTTTGCTCTATTAACCTTTCCTTTTCACTACCTCTGGGGGGGAAGAGTGGGGTGGGCCAAACGGGAGTTAAAGTATTTAAGAACCCTTATTAAAAGTAGGTTATGAAAAAAATCTAAGCCTACATATATATTTTACAGTAACTAGGAAGGCCCATGAGGATCCATAGAGCAATGACCCTGTGTATCAGAGCAGCTCTTGTCAAGAGGTCAGCAGAAGGACACAGTCTTTGGGCTTCAGGGAAAACTAGCCCAAATTTTCATCACTAGCCATTCTTGTTCCTGGATGTGGATCATGATGCCAGTGATGCATGATTCCTCTCGGTTTAATACTTATTTATCTTAACTACTACTATATTTTTAATTACTACTACTGTTCGATGCTGTTGCTAGCATACCTAGCATCAGGTTTCCTACAGATGCACCCGTGTGCATCCTATCACAGGGACACCTGCACACCTAGCATCAGGTTTCCTACAGATGCACCCGTGTGCATCCTATCACAGGGACACTTGCACACCCGTGTGCATCCTACCACAGGGACACCTGCACACCCGTGTGCATCCTACCACAGGGACACCTGCACACCTAGCATCAGGTTTCCTACAGATGCACCCGTGTGCATCCTATCACAGGGACACCTGCACGCCTAGCATCAGGTTTCCTACAGAATCATCATACGTACTTAGTTTTGGTGGTTCCTCTCCTTTTCACTTCTCCCTCCCCTTACAGCTTTGTAACCTTTGACCCCAGCATCCACCTTCCAATGGCCTGTCATGAGTCATCTTGCCCCTTCCCCCACCCTCTTTTAAAGTCTCTTTTTCTCATATTATGGGTTGCCTCATAGTTTTCTGGACCCAATCTCACTCTGACCCAAACGAATACCTACAACCGAAGGAAAGGTCTGCATGGGACAGACAGCTGTGGGTAAAGGACCCTTACTCACGTTGGCTGGAGGGCAAACTGTTAAAGCCACTGTGGAAATAGAACTACTATATAAGCCAGCTATCCCACTCTTCAGTGCATGCCCAGCAAATTGATGTTCTACCACAGGGACACCTACACACCCATGTGCTTCCTACCACAGGGACACCTGCACACCCATGTGCATCCTATCACAGGGACACCTGCACACCTGTGTGCATCCTACCACAGGGACACCTGTACACCTATATATAAACTACCACAGGGACACCTGCACACCCGTGTGCATCCTATCACAGGGACACCTGCACACCCATGTGCATCCTATCACAGGGACACCTGCACACCCGTGTGCATCCTACCACAGGGACACCTGCACACCCGTGTGCATCCTATCACAGGGACACCTGCACACCTGTGTGCATCCTACCACAGGGACACCTGCACACCCGTGTGCATCCTACCACAGGGACACCTGCACACCCGTGTGCATCCTACCACAGGGACACCTGCACACCCGTGTGCATCCTACCATAGGGACACTTGCACATGCATGTGCATCCTATCCCTTCCTAAGTTCCTCTGTCCTCCCTTAGGCTACATTGTGCTTATTTGCACATGGTGAACTGAGCTCTTCACCCAATAATCAATTCTGTTTGGACAAGATCAGCATATGGCCCAGAATTGACTCTTGAAAGCCAAGCTCCAGCAAACAAAATCCCAGCTTAACAACCAGCTGTTCCACAGGCAGAGCCAGGCTTCTGACCTGACCTGTCCTCCTCACACAGATGTTCAGTCAGCTACCCAGAAGGCTCATCAGGCAGAGCAGGCGAGGTCAACCGTGCCCTGCTGTCTGAATGTTCCCACTCAGCCGCTTGCCGGGAACGTGCCAGTCCACAGCCTGAGAACCTTTCTCTCCAGGTAAACCAGGCTCTCAGCCTAGGAGGAACTCTGCATCCTGTGCTTCAGGGGCAAGGGTCTGTGAGCTTTAGAAGTTTTTGACAGGTACGTTTAGATGCAAAGCAGAAGGCAGACATTGGAGAGAGATGGACAGTCTGAAGTCACTCTGGACTATCTACCAAGAAACCTCATTGCAGGCACTGAGTGTGCACATGATACTCAAAAGCTCCCGAAGGCTTCCCTGCGGGTTCTCCTGAAGTGCTCATGCCTGCAGGAATACTTGCAGGCCAGGGCAAACACACCATGAGCAAAACCCACAGCGAAAGTTTCTAGGAAACGATGTTTTCTGGTGGGACCTGGGGGCCCACAGATGTCTCTGCTTACACAGATTGCGGAATGCCATGCTGATTTTAGCTTTACAGGGACCTTGGGGGCCTGACCTCTCGCTTCCGGGCAGAATCCATCTGCTGCCCCTGGAGAGGCTTAAGTACACACCTTAATATCAGAGTCCAGTCCAGGGATGTGGCTGTTTAAATTCCAGCCACTAAGCTCCACACAGGAAGGGGGTGGTGGCCACCTGCCTGGCAGCAAATGCGTCCAAAGTGTCAATGGTGAAGGATGGATGGGCAAGCCTACACCTCAGGCTGCAGGTGAGGAGGACTATGGGTGGGCGGGGCTAGTCAGGAATGGCGTCAGCACCTTTGGAAGGGGGGTAAAGGAGGCTAACGGGGTAAATACGACCAAACTACATCCTATCCCTGTACAGAATGGACAGACACAAAAACAGCATAATACAAATAATTTCCTAGTTTATTTCTCTTGTTCCCATGATGAACTATTTCGACAAAAGTAATTTAAGGGAGAAAGGATTTCTTTTGGCTCATGGTTCAAAGGCAGCGAAAGCACGGTGCCTGAGCCCACTCTGGGCTCGGTGCTGGACGCACAGGAGGGTATAAGAGGGTCCCAATCAGTGAGAGCAGAAGCCGGCCCATGGGGCTTTTAAAAGGCCGGCTCTCTAACTTCGTCTTTGTGCTGTGCTGTTTTCAGCTTGTGACGGGACTATTTGAACATCTCCACCACTCTCTGGGAACAGGAAGAAAGGGAACATGATTCTGAGTAGAGAGATATAAAAAGGGACGTGAGTGTATTTCATGAAATCTGGTGCCTGATTCCTAAGGAATATGCTATGCTTTAAAGAATTCAACCCAGGGCTGGAGAGATGGCTCAGTGGTTGTGTGAGCATGCTTGTGAGTTTGACAAAGGACCTGGAACTCAGCTCCCAACATGTCAGCTGGCTTACACCCACCTGACACTCCAGCTCTGCTGAGTCTGACACCTTTTGGCCTCCTCAGGTACCCACATTTACACACACACACACACACACACACACACACACACACACAAATAACGTATGTCTTTAAAAATAAAAGCATTCAGTGTAAGAACGGTGTTCTTCACCTCAGATCTTCCATCTTACCCCTTGAGTCTTCTTTCCAAATGTCATCTGTTTAGTTAGGGTTTTACAGCTGTGAACAGACACCATGACCAAGGCAACATTTAATTGGGGCTGATTTTCTTACAGGTTCAGAGATTCAGTCCTTTATTATCAAGGCAGGAACGTGGCAGCATCCATGCAGGCATGGTACAGGAGGATCTGAGCCTACATCTTCATCTGAAGGCTGCTAGCAGAATACTCACTTCCAGGCAGCCAGGATGAGGGTTTTAGAACCCACACCCACAGTAACACACCTACTCCAACCAGGCCACACCTACTTCAACAGGGCCACACCTTGTAATAGTGCCACTCCCTGGGCAGAGCATATGGAATCCATCTTAACGTCCATACTAAAGAAAGGGGTCACATTTTGTCTCAGTCATACATCCAATGCCTATTTTCTGTGTAACATATAAAGGCCACAGGGCAAAAGGGGTCAAATTCTTCTTTGCATACCCAGGTCTCGGCTCATTAGATCCTCAATCAATAAGCACCTAAGTGTCAAACATTTCAAAATATTGACAAACTATCTGGAAGGCCGTGAAGAAGAGTCTCTGAGCCTACCTAGGATGTGCTGGGTATTCTCACAGGAGGCCGAGAGCCTTAGAACGCCGGACCCCGTGGCTTTAACTCTTCCCAGTCAGCCACGTCAGGGGCATTGGCCATGGCTGCATGTTTCCCACCTTGGAAATAGTTGTTGTCAACTCCGGAAATCAAAATCTCCTTGCAACTTTGGTGAGTTGAGTTCTGGATGTTCATGAAGCAACACCTGTAGGAGAAGCGTCAGAACCTTATTAATTCTGCCAGACTCAATACCGCAGATATGTCTGCCATACTCACGGGAAATGAAACACATCTGAACAGCTGCAGGGTTGGGGGTGACTAACCCTCTCAAAGGAAAGATTGCATTGGTAGGCAACAATACAAGCACGAACGTTGTGTGTGTGTGTGTGTATGTGTGTGTGTATGTGTGTGTGTATGTGTATGTGTGTGTGTGTATGTGTGTGTGTGTATGTGTGTGTGTATGTGTGTGTATGTGTGTGTATGTGTGTGTGTATGTGTGTGTGTATGTGTATGTGTGTGTGTGTATGTATGTGTGTGTATGTGTGTGTGTATGTGTGTGTGTGTGTGTGTGTGTATGTGTATGTGTGTGTGTGTGTGTTTGGATGTGCACGCGTTTATATTTGCAAAAGTGCAGGTGAATAGATTGTTGTAGAGAAATCTCCAGAAACATTTGACATTTTGCAGATCAAGTGGACTCTGGTCTCTTCTTAAATCCTCCGTGCAGATGCTGAAGAGAAGATGGACTTACTATGCTCCTTCAAGCTCCCTGAGACCAGAGGAAGCAGTCTGACTGTCAACAAGTGGAGAGCCTCCACAGGGGTGAGCATCAGGTGGGAGACAGGGTGTCTTCCACCAGGAACACCTACCAATCAGTGTGGCTGTCTCCTGTGTAAGTGAACCTCCCCCTAGGCAGTACACCTGAGCACACACTGAGTGGTGGGTGTTCCTGTCAGTAATGTGGATGACAGAGTCATACAGAATGGGATTCATCACACTACACAAGACCAAGGAGAATCTACCACAAGAATACTTAGGGCCTTGAAATATTCTGTAAGGAAAAGATTTGTCTAGTCAACTTTATTATGTGTGTGTGTGTGTATTATACTTTATTATATATTATATATATTACATTATTACATATTATATTTATTACATTTCCCACCCTCAATGCCAAGCATCTGCAGGAAACGCAGACTCATTATTATCACTGAAGACTGTAGTGTGTCTGAGGCAGGATGCTGCCTGGTGGGTGGGGCTCAACTCTTCAGTGGATCTGGGACCTTCCTGGACATGTTCTGGAGTCAGCATCAGGAGGACCATCAGAGCACCAATCTCCAGCTGTGCTGCAGGGGAAGACACAGTTCCAACAGATGCCAGGAATCCTTGGCCCAGTACATTCATCTATAACCACAGCTATCCCACCACAGCTCCCTCTGTCCCAAACATAGCAACACAGCTCTGTGAGCAGGTGCACACACCTCCACAGGAGGTCTGGCCTGAGGCGGCCTGGAGGAGCAGTACCTAAGCTGACACCTTGAGACTGGCCTCCCTCCCTGGGTGCTGCCACAGAGCCCACCCTTACCCTGTACCATAGTTAGCAATTCAGCTCCTGTCTAGATGCATTGGGACAGCATCCTGCCAGGGGTGCTGTGATGCAGGGTGGCCATCCCCTCCTTGAGGTGAGAGGTCAGGCTTCTGCGAGGGTTGAGCTGCCTCATTCTCAGACTCCTAAACTCCCAGTGGATGTCAGCTCTGGCTCTGGAGGGCAAGGCCACAGAACTTTCAGCACCTAGGAGACGTGTCTGTATGACAATGAGCTCCTCACAGACATGAGCTCCTCACAGACATCTTAGATGCAGCACAGAGAGCTTCAACAGTGAGCAGAAGCGACCTTTGACAGATCAGAAGAAGCTCACAGGGAGGGGAGGTTTCCCATCTGCATGTGTGTGACCTGGGATGTGCTCGGTTCCAGGAGCCATACAGGAAATGCCAAGTTCAGTCAGCACAACACGCCCCCGTCCCTTTCTGATGAACCGAGGTAAAAAAGACACATCACTATGCTTCATCAAGGGTTTGGAGGAGCAGAGGATGACACACGCTGTGTGCCCAATTTCTTGACTCTGGCTCTGCAACCATCATGATGGCTGGAGACTGTGGATAGAGAAGGAGGTTGCCCACTTCCTAACAAACAGGACTCAGCGAGGATGGGGTAGGAGGCTCAATATAATCTTCAAAGTACCATTGCTTGTAACCTACATCCTCCAGTGAGAACCCACTTCCGGGGGGGTCCCATAAACCCCCCAAACAACAGCACATGTACAAGACATTTAACCCTCACATTTAACACCCCAGGCATGATGCTGAGTTCCTCAAGTCCTTCTTCTTCCCCGTCACCTCTTTCAAAGTCTGTCTTGGCCATTTTGATTTTGCCTAGTTGGGAGAGACAGCCAGACAATCGTTTAGTACATGTCTTTCCCGAGGATGCCACATGTGCCAGGGAGCCCTTCATCAACAGAGTCAGGGAGGAAGCAGCATAACTGGGGCCAACTGGCTTCCCCTCCTGGCCTGAGGAGGCCAAGCCCCTGTGGGTCAGAAGGGATACAATGGAAACTGTCCATGGGTTGCAGAGCGATATGCAGATTCATCTTAATTAAGCCAGATTCAGTTTTGATCAGGGCACCACTTTTTTATCCATTTTAAGCAATTTAGAAATGAAGCATATTTTTGAGATTGCCAATTGTAGACTGCCTCCAGGAAGGGTCCAGCAAAGCCCTGACCCCTCAGTGCCAAGGGCAATTAATAGAAGCTTGCTAGAATCCAGGAAATTGACTACCTAGTAGTGTCTCACCGCAGTGGAGGATGTTAAGGGTTTAATTTACAGGAAGGCCTCATAACCTGACTTGAACAGAAGGTGTCACGCTCACTTCTGAACTTAGAACCAATACAAGGCCATTAACTCCTGTGGGGCAGGCTCCCTGTGACAGGGCTTCTCACACTGCACAGCGCTCACTTTGTTCCTTGGACTAGTGGGTTAATATTCCATAGAGTAAAGAGTGAAGTGGGTCCTTCGGCAGCCTTCAGACTCAGGGCTGACTTGCGTTCTGTGCCCGGGAGAAGGCCGATTTCCAGGGCCAGGGGATAGCTGTGCCCAGCTCGGTCTTCAACACTGCCGGCCTTGGAAAGCAGGCAGTTGTGACATATGCTTCAATTCGCCAGAAGACCTGGGAATCAGCATCACATAACTACTTCCCAAATTCTCATACCCAGCTACACTGACCGACCGACAGACACCTATCCGTGTCATCTTGAGGGTGCTGGCTCATGAGTTATGAAGTCTCCTTCCACAGAGAGCTCAGGGAACAGTGGGATGAAGCACATCTCACTGCACACAACAAAGCCCAGGCAAGTGGACCTGAAGGTGTGGGTGTGGTAAGCATCATGGTGCTCAGGGGAACAGACTTGCTTCCCCATATCCACATCTTACAGGTTTGTTGACACAGGAAGTGAGGTTCCAGCAAGGTGGGAGTTACTGTGAGGTAGGGGTCCTGCAGATACCTCCCAAAGACGGGATTGAGTGGGCCTGCGAAAAATCCCTTCCTCGTTACAGGAGCATCCTTCACTAACCAAGGAATGGACACTCAGCTGCTCTGTGACACATTGAATTCAAGAAACAGAAAGGAATGGATGTCCCCTTCCAAAGGAGGCAAGGAGCAGGTGATGCCCGGCCTTCCGTGTTATACCTGCAGTGGACAGCTGTTACTGCCACCTGTTTCCTGTCACCCTGCATTTGGGAAGAACACTTAAGTTTTCCACACTAGGGCAGTGGAGACTGACTCCCAGGTATCTATCTATCTGTCTATCAGCTCCAGAGGCACCTTCTGAGTTACCTCTTTTCCAGACTCAGAGCCAATGTGCCTGGCAGACATAGCTCTCCATGTTCCCTCCACACTCCATCCTAGGCAGAACCGGGCTCCTGACCAAGGTGGATCCAGTGCTATATGGGGATGCTTTGTGGAGGGTGCTGGGGAGCTCAGTGGGAGCCAAACGCGAGCTCTTCACACAGAGGGGCAAGCAGGAGAGTGTGGAACTCTACCACAGTGGGCAAGGTCTCCTCCTTGCACCGGCTTCGGCCTTCTTAGGTTTCAGCTGGCATCTGGTAAGGCCTTGTCCACACTATGCTCCAGGAGGCTGGATTCATGGCACCATGGATCCCTGACATGCAATAGGCAGTAAACGGAAGGTCGGTGTTTGCATGGTCTGATGAAAGAGAGGTCCTCTCAGCAATATCAGCCTAGTGGTGGTGATAGAGGAGGGGTAGAGGGAGAAAGGGAAGGAGAGAAGGGATGGAATGGGGAAGGAGGGGAGGAGGGACTTGATAGTGTAAGAGGCAGTGGCCATGTTTTCAACGTGTTCCTTAGGACTTAATGGAACAGTGTTGAGGTAGCAACTCTGGCTGCTAGACGGGGCCCAAGGGCACTGGAGTGGACACCTGATACAAAAGGTCATTCCTTCCTCCACCCCTCTGGTGTTCATACTTCTTCTCATAGCCTGATGTAGTGGAAATGCCCTCACTATGTAGGTTGCTCAAATCAGGTCTCAGCATCTAGACGTCTCCAGACTGCAATGGAGAACCACCATGACTGGGTGAGGAGGCACTGACAAGCAGTTGGCTGAGCCACATCGCCAGCACCCCAGGCCCATCTCTGCTCTTTACAAATTACTCATTATCTGGTATTCTGTTGTGGCTGCAAAAAGTGGATCAAGGACAATGAGTAAGAAGGAAGCCAGAGGCTTCAAACTGTCTCTGTGCTTGGTGGGTTGGTCACTGCTGCTTCCCTTCCCCCACTGTCGCCCACACTCCCCTCCCACCTCACCTTCACTGCTGATGCTATATGAATTCCAGCAGGTGAAGAAAAGAAATGAGTCAAGCCTGTCCAAACATTTGAGGTCAGGGGTCATGGTCAGGTGGTAAACATGCCCCAAGGTCACCCTCATAGAACCTAAGCCCTGCCCTCTGCCTTAGAGAAACAGCATCAGTAGCAACACAGAAATCTTTTCTTGTATCCTTGCTCTCATGTTCTAGTTCCCAGCTCCTCCTCCAGGCTCCAAACCTAAGTGTTTGGAATTCTTGGAGTCAGTGTGACTGCCAGCTGCTCCCTGACTTGATGTGAACCAGCTACTCCTGAAAAAGAAGAAGAAGAAGAAGAAGAAGAAGAAGAAGAAGAAGAAGAAGAAGAAGAAGAAGAAGAAGAGGAGGAGGAGGAGGAGGAGGAGGAAGAGGAGGAGGAGGAAGAGGAGGAGGAAGAGGAGGAGGAGGAGGAGGAAGAGGAAGAAGAGGAAGAAGAGGAAGAAGAAGAAGAAGAAGAAGAAGAAGAAGAAGAAGAAGAAGAAGAAGAAGAAGAAGAAGAAGAAGAAGAAGAAGAAGAAAAAGAAAAAGGTCAGTTGTATTCCTACCCATGGTATGGGCTGTGGAGTGCACCCTACACACTGGCAGTTACACACACACACACTAGTTTCCCCATAGGACCTCTGGTGGGATCAAACCAAGGCAAAGAGGTAAAGGTGAAGTGAAGTCCTACCTAGGGCAGAACAGAGGAGAAAGTAGGCAGAGTCTACAACACATGGACTGTGCCTGTCAATGCCTGCAGTCAGCACAGATCTGCAGTTAGCATGGGTTCTTTGTTGAACTGAGGTCAGACCTTAAAGGTCACAGCTTCCTGAGCACAGTCAGGTCATTTTGAAGGTCATGACATGCAGTGGGCTGGGGGTGGAAAGGGGAGGGTGGGGGGAAGGGGAGGGAAAGGGGGAGGGGAGGTGGGGGAGGGGAGGGTGCTCCAAAATAATATGGAAGGCCAAGTGCTGAGTCAAGAAGACAGAAAACTCTAGAGGTAGCGTGATGTCCTCAACTGGGGAAGGGAGGAAGGACGGCCATGTTCCAAGGAGTCTGACCCCCAGAGGGAAGCCTCTGGAGGCCCGTGTTCTAGCTGCTGTTCTGTTGCTGTTATAAAATCCTGACCAAAAACAAATTAAGGGAAGAAAAGATTTACTTAGCCTTACAATGCCTAGGTCACACTCCACCGTGGAGGGAAGTCAGGGCAGGAGCTCAAGGCAGGAATGTGGACACAGGAGCTCATGCAGAAGCTGCGGAGAAGTGCTGCTTACTGGCTTGCTCAGCCTGCTTTATTATAGAACCAGGGGTGGCACCACCCACAATGGTGGCTGGGCCCTCCTTCATTCATCAATAATCAAGAAAATGTCCCCACAGTTGATCTGATGAAGGCAATTTCCCAACTGGGGTTCCCTATTTCCAGATGACTCTGGTATGTGTCAAGTTAACAAAGAACAAGAAATAAAAACAAAATAAAATAAAATCTAGTCATATTCAGCACACCTCTCTTCCTAGTGCTGTCCAGGTACAAGCTAATGACAAATGCCCAGTGCTGGGTGCAAATATAGGCAGATAAGCAATGTCCAGTGGGCCATGCAGGGTGCTGCTGTTGAAAATGCATCAGAGGGTATGGCACTAAAAATGACTTAGCTGGCTCCCTGTACACTGTCATGGGGGATAGTGGAATCTTCTGGAGTGTGGATGGTTCAGGAGGAGCTGGACTGTATTCCTCCTCTAGAGATCTGGTGTTTGGAATGCTGGTGTGTGAATGAATTTTACTTTAAGCTGAATAGCCTACCAAGGTGCAATCGTCACTCTCCCACTGGACAGGAGAGCCAGGCATTGCTTTGAATTGTAAGACAAGGCTACATTAAGCCACTTTTAAAGCGAAGCCTGGTCTTTCACATGTCCCAGAGTGTCTCCTGGTCTAAGGTCTGTAAAGCAGCTCCCTGGCCAGACCACAAAGATCTCCCAGGTTCTGAGAGGGAGAGGGTATTTTCCTGAGTGGCTAAAACAGAGGGAGTGAGCATCCCAGGCTCCCTGGGGCCTGGTGTGCAAATAGGCATATACAGGAACCCCCGCACCCCGCAAGGATGCGATGTTTCGGTGCCACCCCATTAGCAGAGACATTTCCTAAGTTTTATCCTCAGCTTAGTTATTCTGTGACCACCAAGGGCTCCTTAAGCACTTCCCGGAGATGGATTTCTGTCTGCGATCGGGATTTCACGCCTCATTATCTAGCAGCATCATGACTTCGAGGTGATCAGTTCTCGCTTATTATTTTAGCGGGGGCGCTTAAGGGATGCGGCGTTGGGAGGCGTTGACTTGTTTCCTATCCTGGCAAATCCAGAGCCAGAGTCCCCACCAAGAAACCAGCCTGTTTCCACAGCATTGTCAAACATAGGTGGAAATTAAAAATTCTGAATGTACTTTACATAATTAGTGTTTTAAACTTGTGTGATTTAAGCACATTTTAAAGGCTGATTTGCCGTGATTCCCGCCATAAATCTCCCCTGTAACATATACATCAACGCTCTCCAAGATTGCTCCCGCACGTGAATTACTAAGTGCTGATGAATAATTTTGAATAATGTGCCTGCTTTTACCATTGAGTGGAAAATTAAGATTATGGCACTGCTCCATTTAGAACTGATCGCTTTGCCAGACTGAACATGGCAGCTGCTTGGCCCTCTGAAATCACCAGTGTTGCCAGTGAGGAGGAGAGGGGGCTTCCGTGGCAGGTTATAATAAGATCTCTCAGGTTAGAATACCCCCCGTCCTTCCCCACCCCCATGCAGTGGGGGAGATATGTCAATTAAAGTGTCTGCCTCCAAGTGCGAGGAATTGAGTTTGGATCCTCCACACACGCATACAAGCTGGGCTGTGGTTTGTGTCTTTGGAGTTGAGGACACAGGGTTCTCTCTGGGACTAGCCTAGACAAATCAATGAGATGGATCAGTGTCTCAAAATACAAGGTGAAGAGTGATGGATGAAGACACTGGACCTCCGTTACGGGACTCCAGATGCACACATACACAAGTGTTCTCGACAGGCCTGTGCTCACTCATATAGCCCCATGCCCCCACATCCCACATATGGGACACACAAAAACAGAATGCTTTTTCTTTCCAAATACCAGAAATGGCCAGGAATGGGTCAGTTTATCCTTCAGATAAGAGAAGCAGTAGTTTAGGTCTCAGTGTGTCAAGGCTCCCTGGGATGGATGCTGGCTGGTTGCATTTGTGCCACAAAAACCTAACCTGATAGGCCAGAAGTGGGGGGAACACCAAACTCAGCAGATGCTGGTGGCCAACTGTGCTGCACACAGTACAGTGTTTCTGAACTTTGATTTTTTTTTCAGAGAATCTGAGAATGCCTATGCAGAAGCTGAGAGAGTCTATGCTCAGCCTTGCTAGGTATGTGCTATGCACCAGCCCTGCCAATAGTACCTGCCCTGGCCCTTTTTCTATCACCATTTGGTAAATTATATTACTCAGTTCCCCACTGAGCAGAAGGGAGCTCAGATACCTTAGGAAGTGTCCCCTAAGCCACATACTTGATAAATCAAGGACTCAATTTCACCTTTGACTCCGTGGGGCTAAAGGTCAAAGCTTCGGAAAACCTCGTTGACATCAGCACCGGCAAGAGCCAGGGCCACTTTCTGAAAGTTCAGTGCCGAATGCTTGACAGACCTCATTTTTTAACCTTTACAAACTTTGCACGAAGTGGGTACCAGCTCTAGACTGCAAATGAGGAAGCTGAGAGGTGCCAGGGAGAAAGATCCACCCAAGGTCACGCGCCCGTTAATCAGCAAGGTCAAGAGGAGAAGGCACCTGGTTGACTCTAAGCACTGAAGGCTTCTTCTCAATTCGAAACCCAGTGAGCACTTGACATCTGTCCTCCCTCCACAGAGTCACAGCTCAGGTTGACAGCAGGACCCTTTCCTTTCTTTGCTCCAACCCCACTGTCTGCTAGCCATCCCACCCCTAGACTGGGCACCCATGCCATGTGCCCACCTCATTATTCTGTGGGGGACTAAAGCACCTCATGCCAGTAAATACCTCACATGCTGAAGAGACCTCACCCCAGCGTCACCTCTTACTCCAGCCTCCTACACCTTCTGGGTCCTAG
Source organism: Mastomys coucha (assembly GCF_008632895.1). Classification (NCBI taxonomy): domain Eukaryota; kingdom Metazoa; phylum Chordata; class Mammalia; order Rodentia; family Muridae; genus Mastomys; species Mastomys coucha. The sequence goes on along the minus strand of NW_022196897.1, from coordinate 165,245,151 downwards.
GGTTGCTCTCTTCTGCCAGGTTGGCTTCCAGGAGATCACCACCAGTCTCCTAGATGGAAATTTCATCTCTGCTCCAGATCCATTTGCACCTTGACCTCCCTTCCCACGATGACTATATCCAGGCTCGAAGGTCCAGGCACTTCTTACTCAGATCCCTGAGCTCACAGTGCACAGACCCAGTGCCTCCATGCCAGGCACTCCTTTGAATGCTATGGAAAGCACAATTTCCCACAAGTGAGCACGTGCCCCACTCTGGAAGGAAAGGCAATTAGTGGCACAAAGACTCTATTATGTAACACAGAGATAACGAGCACGGAAATTTGACTGAGAATGTGGTGGGTAGGAGGGAGCATGCTGGCCCATAGTTAGATCGGGGTCTGCATGGTTAATGGAGCCTGGGGAAGCTGGGAGGCCAGGAGCTAGGTGAGACGTTGGTAAGAGTCTGTAGGAAAGGGGTCCTGGCCAGGGTGGGTGGGTGGCCTGGTTGAAAGGGGAATAGATCCCAGGGAAAGAAGTGGACAAGGTTCTGGCGGTCCTCAGGGAAGCCACTGCTCTCCTAACTTATTTTCTGTTGCTGTGAGAAAACATCACACCCAAAAGTAACTGGAGAAGAAAGTTTTTCTGGCTTACACCTGCACTGTATGTCCGGCACTGAGGAAAGTCAGAGCGGGAAGCCAAGGCAGAAACCTGGAGGCAGGAGCTGAAACAGACAGGCCATGGAGGCAGGAGCTGAAACAGACAGGCCATGGAGGAGTGCTGCTTACTGTCTTGCTCAGCCTGCTTTCCAATACCATCCAGGATCACTTGTGTGGAGGTGGCATTACCCACAGTAGCCAGGTCCTCTCACATCATTGCTAATCAAGAAAAGGCCCCACAAGCAGTCCCACAGCCAATGTAATGGAGGTGATATCTCATTCCAGAGGACTCGAGCTGACAAAAACTAGCTAGCACAAGGTCCACTGTGAAGGGCCTTGAAGAAGAAATTAGAAACACTAGCTTCTGGCCTCAAAGGGAGAGACTGGAGGGGGGGCTCACACAGCTCTGTAGTTGTGCTGTAGGGGAGACGGAGAAGAAGCAGGCAGCTGGGTCAAGAGCATCCCAGTGTAGTCCAGGTCAAGAAGTTGCAGAAGCCAGAGAGCTGCACTTAACCTGAGAGTGGTGGATTCTGCGTAACCATAGACTCTGGACAGGCTGTGTCCACTGGAGGTTGGTAGTGGAGTTGTGTGGCCATTGCAATCTCAAAATGTCTCTGCTTCGACTCTGACCTTCCCTGACCTCTGGTACCTCTTGTTAACACTACCAACTGCTCAAGATGGACACTTTGGGCTTACCCAGTCCTCTCTTACCAATACCTTCCTGTGAAATCACAGTTAACTTCACATATATTCAAAACACAAAGCAAAATCCCAGTTCTAATTTCTTTTAGGATTTATCTTTGTGTGTATCTATATGTCTGTGTGTCTGTGTGAGTGTGTGTGTGTGTGTGTGTGGTGTGTCTGTGTGAGTGTGTGAGTGTGTGTGTATGGTGTGTATGTGTCTGTGGTGTGTGTGTGTGTGGTGTGTGTGTGTCTGTGTGAGTGTGTGAGTGTGTGTGTGTGGTGTGTGTGTCTGTGGTGTGTGTGTCTGTGGTGTGTGTGTGTCTGTGTGAGTGTGTGTGTGTGGTGTGTGTGTCTGTGGTGTGTGTGTGTCTGTGTGAGTGTGTGTGTGTGGTGTGTGTATCTGTGGTATGTGTGTCTGTGGTGTGTGTGTGTCTGTGTGAGTGTGTGTGTGTGGTGTGTGTGTGTGTGGTGTGTGTGTGTGTGT
>NW_022196897.1:165234911-165243024 GCF_008632895.1 Mastomys coucha | reverse complement strand
GTGTGGTGTGTGTGTCTGTGGTGTGTGTGTGTCTGTGTGAGTGTGTGAGTGTGTGTGTGTGATGTGTGTGTGTGGTGTGTGTGTCTGTGGTGTGTGTGTGTCTGTGGTGTGTGTGTGTCTGTGTGAGTGTGTGTGTGGTGTGTGTGTCTGTGGTGTGTGTGTCTGTGGTGTGTGTGTGTGTCTGTGTGAGTGTGTGAGTGTGTGTGTGTGTGTGTCTGTGGTATGTGTGTCTGTGGTGTGTGTGTCTGTGGTGTGTGTGTGTCTGTGTGAGTGCGTGAGTGTGTGTGGGTGTGTGTGTGTGTGCGCACACATGCGCACCACAGAGGCCAGAAAAAGGAGCTAGAGACCCTGGAGCCTAGAGTTATATATGTTTGTGTTCCCAGACTCAGGCTCTGGGAACAAACCTCCGCCCTCTGAAAAGGCAGCAGAGCTCTTAACCGCCACCCCTCCATTCACTCTGAAGTCCATGTGTGTGCATGTATGTAGGAGTGAGGAGTGTGGATGCAGGTCAAGTATCTAGAGATTGGCCCATGAGACTGGAAATGGAGGCTTTAGGGAGATGGTGGGAGGGTGGTGGAAGGCATAGTATTAAAATGGAAAGATAAATACCAGAAGTTTGAAGGTGCAGAAGACTGAGGGCAGACTGGAAGAGGTCTAGGGGATAGTGAGAATCAACTCAAACCAAACATGTATGAAAATACTGTAAGGGGTCCTATGATTTTGTGTGCTAATTTAAAACAGTCTCAGAGAAATAGACCCCTCCCTTCATGGAAAGAGAAATGCAGGCTGCTTGGGATGCACCACGGTGAAAAGCAGAGGCACACAGAATATTAAATAGAGGAGAAATGGAGACCCACAGCCTCACAAACTCCCACTTTGGCATCCATGTGGTAGGTAAACCGAGGCAGGCAGCCGTTGAGGGTCAGTGCTTAGACCCAGTGACCAGGGTGGATCCAGATACCTGCAGGGGCTGTTGCCAGAGGCAGCCAGAGCTTAAGAAAGATGCTCAACACACTTTTCTGAGGGAACAAAATTTAATTTACTGGGGCTGTCACTCTCTGTGGCCAGCAGAAAACTATGAACTCTTAACTCACTGGGGCTGGAGAGAGAGAGAAGGAGAGGGAGAAATTTTATATGCACACACACACACAAACACACACACACATACACACGAATGGACAAAGCAAAAGGCAGAGTCCAATAACTTCATACGTACAAATATACATGCATGCATACATATATACACACATGCATACATGTACACAGACCTACAGACAGATAGACATATTCATACATAGGCTGGTTAGAGCAAGGCTCCAGCAAACAGGTTCTAAGTATAATGCACATACATACATAAATATGCACAACTGGTGGATGGATGGAACCATGTTCCAATCTCTTTTTGTACAAACTTTACACATACACACATAGTTGATGGACAGGAGAAACAATGTTCCAGCCACACCGCACCACACAATACTTTATTCTTTCTTCCACAGCTTGTATATCCCAGCCAAATCTTTCAAGCAGTATACAATTACAATGTGATTACATTTTAGTTTTCTTCTAGTTTATGAAAAAATACAATGTGTTTTTCAATATCTTTATGCAGCACAGGTAGAAAACAGATTATTCTAAAGAACTCATGGACATTCAGAACCAAGCAACTTGTTATCGATTAACAAAGTGTAAACAAGGAACATAGTTTTCTCAGCCAGTTTCTCTTACTGGTAGGCAGAAACTTGTAGTTACAATGAAAGAAGTAATTATTTTATTATTTATCTTTAAAATAATCTTGTAAGAATCTTAAAAGAATCCCGAATCTAAACTTTTATATAAAAGTCAGTCATATCTACCTTACATCCTCAGAATACAAATCTACTCATCAACAATTCTTAATAAATCCTATCAGGAAGCTGAGGCAAAAGTGGGTATGAGAACTCCATCATCCCCAGTCCAGCCTCAGTAAGAGTCATGCTAGCCAGTGCTGCCATTGCTTTTGTTTCTTGACCCTAGCTTAACTAATAAGAGTGTGCCTTTCTGAACTTCATTCATATTGTTTCCTATGAATTTTTTTTTTTTTTTTGCATCAGAGCCAGTAGTTAAGGTATCTCAACCTAGCTCACTAGCAATTTAATTTCCCAAATGTTTTCTAAGTGCAGTGGTCATTGCTGACAATCTCCATCTCTGAATTCTTCTCTGGGATGGTGATAGAATCACAGTCTACTCCAGCAGCTATGTCTCAAAGAGATCAAGCATTAGTACTGTGAATGCCAGAGACAGTGTCCAGTGAAGGGTGGGAAGCCCCCTTGGAGTTTTCATAGAATTCTTAGAAAAAGATGGATGTGAAGGCAGCAAGCAGAGCAGAACTCTGTTAGATCCCAAAGCCCTCAGGACACATAGCCCTCGGGGCCTTGCCACACCTAGGCCCACCCATGTGGTTGTGGTAACCCGAGGGCTGCGCTCCATGAGTTCTAAAGCCATTTGTCCTCCCTCTGCATGGCCCTTGGCACTCCATCCTCCTACTCTATCAGTCAGTAGGGAGAGCACATGCACTGTTCTGTCTGTGGGTACACTCCCGGCACTTGCCCCCTCACAGGTCATACAGTACACAACAGAGTAAGGAGGGAGGCACGGTAGGGAGGCAAGTGTTCATGGAGAAGGCTCCCAACTGCCACCATTTAGAATCAGCATATATATGATGCTGTGATCAATATAAAGGTTTAAATGATGATGATGATGAAGATAGATCGATCAATAGATAGATAGATAGATAGATAGATAGATAGATAGATAGATAGATAGATAGATAGATAGACAGACAGATAGATAGTCCTGGTGTTTGACCAGAGCAGGAGTAAAGAAAGCCCAACTTTATCCTTAACAGATAAAAGCCACTTTACAGGGGTATTCTTTCATTATGGCTAGCTCTGCACATCCTACTCTCAAACCCAGTGAATTCTCTATTCTTCTCTGAAAATTCACCTGCCTGTGTGTCTTCATATCCCACCTTATGTCTATACTAAATCCTCATGTTCTAGTTTACAAACCATTGTGTGTGGATATCCCTACATTTCCTTTAAAAGATATATTTATTTTATGTGTGTAAGTGTTTGCCTGAAGTCTTGTCTGTGCACTGTGTGTGGTTGGTGCTCATGGGGTTTCAGAAGAGGCCGCAGATGGCCTGGAGCTGGAGTTACTGACAGCTGTGAGTCTCTGTGCCAGTGCTGTGAGTAGAGCCTAGGTCCTCTGCAAGAGCAACACATGCTCTGAACCACTGAGCATCTCCTCGGCCCTTATTCTGTAGTCTTGATATATACTACATTCTGCTTTGCATCTATCACACCTATATCTACTGTCTTCATGATGTTACTAACTAGTGGTTGAGAATTGGGGAAACAGCTCAGTTGGAAAAATGGTTAGCTTGCAAGGATGAAGACCTGATTTCAATCCCTAGAACCCATGTTAAAGAGGGGGAGGGAGAGGAGGAAAGGAGGAGGGGAGGAGAGGGAGGGAGAAGGGGAAGGAGGAGGAACCTGGGCAAGGTTGCATGCTCTTGGTGGGAAGGCAGAGACATGTGAATCTCTGTGGCTCACTCTTCAGGCACCTTAGCTGACTTGGTGAGTTCAAGGACATTGAGGGACCCTATCTCAGAAATGAGGGTAGCTAGTAAATGAAGAACATTACAAAGGTCACTCATTAACCTGTGTACTCATGCTCTCGCCCCACACCACACACACACACACACACACACACACACACACACATGCACATGCACACATACCAAAACAGTCCCAGACAATTCAGAAGTCATGATCAACTATGCTCTACACTAACAATCTGTCAGAACAAAAGTCTAAAATGCTTAGCCAAATTAAATGTTACCGATAGCTACATCACATACAGCTGCGTTAGGGTAGAGCCCTGGGAACCCCCTTCTCGGTTTCTCCCTTCCTCTCAGCTGGTCTTGACTCCTGAGTGCATTGTCTCTGGTCTTAGGCAGGGACAGCTGCTCCCTGGTGCGTCCTCTGGCCTCGTGCCAGGCTGGAGACAGGGTCTGTCAGGGTCTCTTTATGTCTGAGGCCCCATAATGCTTTATGCTGGAACTGAACTTGGCGTCCTGGTCACATTTGGCACCTGGAATGAGGCCTGGGGCCAGAAGCAATTGACTCCACTAATTTGTGCCAAAGAGGGATGGGGGACATTAGCACGGTCATTTTGGATCATGGCTGTCGTGAATACAGATGGAAGGATCAGGTCCAGTGTCTGAAGGTTGCTGGTCCTGTCGTGCTTGGCTAACTAGAAATCAGCTGAATGTCAAACCCAAACCAGACCCAGCAATGGCTTCCCTGCCAGCCCTCTGAATAAACAAACATCGATATGGCTTTCAGGGTGGCTTCCTTTGTGAACAGATATGCCAGTGGATGCAGAGAAGAGAGAATTTGAGCAGAAGGAGGGGTAGGTCACGTCAGGAAATGCTGGGGAATGGATTGTTTCAATATGGAAAGTTTTCTGACTCTGGAGGCAGCTGCTTCACCACATAACACTTTGATTGTATTTAATTAGAAATTTAACTTTTCTGAATGCTCGCTGGCTCCTCTAGAAGGGTGATTTATAGTATCTTTGGCGATGCAGAAATTAAGAAAAAATCACTTTTAAAAATTTTAGCTATTCTCAGGGGCCTTTATTGGGGTCTAATTGATTGTATCACACACTTGATAGGTCCCCAGATAAGCTGCCTCAAAGAGACTTGGGGAAGAATGGAGTGTTTTATAATGGGTTCTACTCAACAGCAGCCACTAGACTAGACTGCAGAACAGAGCTGGGGCTGTGCCTGCCATCTCCGTAGGGCACATTCTGGTTCTGCCATGCAGTATTCCAGCCCATTTTATAGGTATCAGAGGAGAGGCACTCCAGAAGGCCAGCTAAGTCATGGGACGGTACAACCAGTCCCTACTTAAGTGGGATTCAAGCCTTGCCAGTTCCCACTCATCCCAGAAGCCCAGTGCCTCTATATGCTTTGTGTTTATGGAACAATCCAGAATTAATACAGATTCTGTTTGCATCCCAAGGCCAGCAAGAGGCACACACACACCCCAGAATAAATGGTTCCTCAGGATACTTAAAGACCCATTCTAGCCTTTTGTTAAACAGAAAACCAAAGCAGCCCCCAAAGTCAGATGTATGACTGGTCAGTCAGTGAAGTGAAGAGACCTCAAACTCGTGCCTGGATCTCTCTGACCCTGGTCCTCAACTCCCATGATTCATTGCTTCACCACATGTCCTACAACTCAGACAGAAAGCAAGCTATTGTCCGTCTTATGTTCTTCTCAGTACTCTCTCTTGCTCTTTCCCTCTTTCTCTCCTTCCCTCCCTCCCTCCTACCTTCCCTATCACATCTCACCTCTCTCCTATCTCTTCCAGCCACCTCTCTCTATTCTCCACTGCCTAATTCTAGCTCAAGCCTCTAATTCACCCCTGCACATGGAGACCAGAGGAAATCCTGGGACTCTTTGCCTCCTCTGCCCCATGCATGCCCTTACTTTGCCCCAGTTCCCTTTGTAATACATACAAGACATGCTGGGCAGAATCCTGTGCCCAGTGAAGATGGCTAACCCTTCTTCCTGGAGCCTACTAGGTCACTCGGAGCAAAACAGCACTGAGGGTGAGAAGGACTGAAAACCTCCAGTTAGTTCATCTAAGAAGATATGACCTCTGGGATTATCCAAGTGGGTCCAAGGTACACTGGATCCCAAAGAACAGAGTTGGAGGACTCCACTCAGCACAGCTGGCAGTGGGAGGACTCCACTCAGCACAGCTGGCAGCAGGAGGACTCCACTCAGCACAGCTGGCAGTGGGAGGACTCTACTCAGCACAGCTGGCTTTGAAAGAGGACTCCACTCAGCACAGCTGGCAGTCGGAGGACTCCACTCAGCCCAGATGGCAGTGGGAGGACTCCACTCAGCACAGCTGGCAGTGGGAGGACTCCACTCAGCACAGCTGGCAGCAGGAGGACTCCACTCAGCCCAGATGGCAGTGGGAGGACTCCACTCAGCACAGCTGGCAGCAGGAGGACTCCACTCAGCCCAGATGGCAGTGGGAGGACTCCACTCAGCACAGCTGGCTTTGAAAGAGGACTCCACTCAGCCCAGATGGCAGTGGGAGGACTCCACTCAGCACAGCTGGCTGCTAAAGGACTCCACTCAGCACAGCTGGCCTTGAAGGAGGAGGACGGGGCCTTAAACCAAGCAAGAAATAGCCCCTGGAAGCTGACAAGGCAGAGGCAGACCCTCTGGACCTTCCTGAAGGAACATCCCTGCTGACATGTTGATTTCCCCCTATTTGGCCCAGGTCAGGCTTCTGACCTTCACAGCTGTGAAGGAATACACTCATTGTTTGGAGCCTCTAACCCCATGTAAATTTTCAGAGATGTGATCAGAAACAGCAGATAAACTCCTTTCCTCTATTAAACGGTGACCCCATCACGTTCATGGAAAGCCCTGGTGCTCAGCAGGGCTTGGTGCTCAGCAGGGCTGGGTGACTTACGTGCCAGAACTGTTGCCTCCAGCACAGCCTGAAGCATTTTCCTCTCAACCGTCCTGTCCTCATCACAGGCTGCCTGCGTTTCGGACCCCTTGCTTCCCCTCAGGCTGAAGTGCCTGGCACCTCTCATTCCAGACTTCTATGGAAATATCTTTTCAGATCTGTGTCCAGACAGCACAGTCCCCAAAACAGATTCGTGGGTACATGCCAGAACTGACAAGTTGAGCTCTGCCAACATGCTGGGTGATGCCGATGCCCATTTGCTTTGAATCATACTTATTTTCTTATACCCCTGACCCCAGGTCCCCTTGTCTTACTGGGGCTTCCTGTAACTGGGTATCTCATGTGTCCAAGAGCATCCTGATTACATGAGGTATGTCTGCCCAATCTCGGCTTAGTCTCTGCTGCACAGAACATGGCCACATTCAGAGTTCAGTAAATATTTGTGGAATGAATTACTGCATTTTTAAAAACAATCTGCAGAGAAGGTGGCTTGCAGTGAATAAAAAGATCAAAACAGCATGTGCCCACCTTGAGAGCTTACACCACAGGATGAACGGCCCTGCTTCATCTAGTGGGGTCCATGCTGTGACAGAGTGCTGTAGAGGCTTCGATGACTATTCCCCAAGCCTGGTGCCACAAGGCTCATCTACCCCCAAGAGGGCTGCATGACACCTCCTTAGCGAGCTGTGAGTCATGTGACCTCTCTCCTGATCTGATGGGAAGCAAGTGAGACCTCTCAAGTCTTGTTCAGAGACAACTGTGTCTGGTTGGAATGTGCCTAGAATGGAATCTTGTCCTTACAGGAAGACAAATGATTTGGGTGTCCTTGAGAAGACAGAGTTGACAGGCAACCAAGTTTAGATTGTTTCCTGTCTGTTTCTGCATCCTAGACAGAAACAGAAAAAGAAAAAGCAGCCAGCTGTGAACATATGTGGAAAACGGTTGGGAGACAGGAAGGTAGCCAAGGATGGGTGGAGATCTAGCCACTAGGTGGCAAGTTCACATTCTAGCTGAGGTCAGAGGTACTCTTTAGGGGCCTCCTCAGAGTCTCTCAAAGGGCTTTGTGGCTTGATAGTTCACAGAGGATGCTGCAGGTCCCAGGTGTAGACACAGATGCCAGGTCCAGTCCTAAGTAAGCACAATTCATCTTTTGTTTTCAACATCCACGTTAGAGCCACCACCTCAAAAATGATTTATCTATTTTTATTGTATGAGTATGAGTGTTTTGCTGTGTGTGTGTGTGTGTGTGTGTGTGTGTGTGTATACTATATATATGCAGTGCCTGTGGGAGCTAGAAGAGGGTGTCAGAGCCCCAGGGACTGGAGTCAACAGGTGGTTATAACCACCATGTGGGTGTTGAGAACCAAACCCAGGTCCCCTAGAAGAACAGCAACTGCTCTTACCTGCTAAGCTGTCTCTGAGATGTCCTTCAGGAGACACATGTCTTTGTGTGCAGTTTGAACCTCAAGGATTTTGTTTCTTGATTCAGTCTGAAGGAAGAACAAACTAGATCCCAAAGTGAAGGCTTTCTCCCCTCCCCTCTCCCCTCTTCCCTCTCCCCTCTCCC
>NW_022196897.1:165205751-165234794 GCF_008632895.1 Mastomys coucha | reverse complement strand
CCCCTCTCCCCTCTCCCCTCTCCCCTTTCCTATTCTGTCTTGTCTCAGGATGAAGCTCACCTCCGGGCCTTTTCTTATATCAGGGAATGACTAGCAGTGGATTATGAAAAATCATGTATGTCATCCAAGAGGCTTGGAGACTCATATAGAGTGATGACATATCTCTCTTCTGTGATCAGCCAATAAAAAATACTGCACATACCTCTCTTGTTAAGTTCTAAAAATAATGCCATAAAGTTCTAAGGGGGTAGAATATTCATATGGACATGATCGCTAATAAACTGATACTTCCTAAGCATAGATACAGGCATTTACACAAAAATGACAGGGAACACTTGCTGCTGTCTGAAGTTCAAGGACACCAAAACCTGTGGCAGCCATCCCCTGTATCAAAAGAACACGGTACCACAGTCCAGAGGATGTCTTTAATGATGTAACCTATTTATGAAAGGTAGCAGGACAGAAAAAATAACTCTGTATACAGCCCATCCCAGCATGCAGTCATTTAGGAACTGATAAGTCACAATGTCTGAGTTCATTTTTATTTGAGTTTTGCTCCATGTGAAAGAATAAATGTACTTTCTTTGCTGGCTAGATTTTATGTCAATATGACACAGGCCAGCATCACTGGAGAGGAGGGAGCCTCAGTTGAGAAAATGCCTCTGTGAGATCAGGCTGTAGCCAAGCCTGCAGAGCATTTTCTTAATTAGTAATTGATGTGGAAGAGCCCATCCCATTATGAATCATGGTACCTCTGGGAAGGTAGCCCTGGGTTCTATAAGAAAGCAGACTGAGCAAGCTAGGAGAGCAAGCCAGTAAGCAGCACCCCTCCATGGCCTCTGCATCAGCTCCTGCCTTGAGTTCCTGCCCTGACTGCCCTCCATGCATGATGAACTGCCATGTGGAAGTAAAAGCAGAATAAACCCTTCTCTCCCCAGGTTGCTTTGTGTTATATATAGTTTTGCACCACACAAACACTCAGTAGAACAAGTTTGTACCATGAGTGGCAGAGGCTGTGACCCGACCATGCTGTTTGGGGAAGATCGTGGCAAGACTTTGGAACTTTGGACTGGAAACGTCATTGAGTTTCCACACTTTGGTGAGCTGTTGTGAGAATTTGGGAGGTTAAAGGACAATACCGAGAGCTGTGCAGATGAGGGAGGCCTGGCATGTGACGTTCCAGAGGGAAGCAAAGACTATTAGAGCCATTCAATATTTTGAATTAGAACTCTGTGGTCCTGGTCAGTTAGGGCCGAGGAAATGCCATGATTAACAAGAGGCCAGAACCAGTGAAGAGGAAGCATTGGTTGGCTGGGACAAGTGACAGCGGTCAGCTGGAGCCGAGAAATTAGTGGTTACTATGAAGAGATCCCATAATCAGCACACGGAAGCTGTTCCAGAGGCAGCTGAGGATCTTCCTCATGCTGGAAGCCAAACTTTTTCATTTCTAAGAATAGCCCAGGTGGTACTGGTTTTCCAACCATGGAGAAGGAAAGGTCATGGAAGCATCATGGAGAACAACCGAGTTGTTCTCTATGGCACTGTGAGTAGCCAGGAGAGGCTTTTGGTGAAGTTAAGCCTCAGAAGTGGTTGAACCCCCAGGATTGAAGGGGTCAGGAGGAAAAGTTGAGGCGCTATACCATGAAGAGAGCCCAGGAGTGGCTATTGGTGAAAGTGAAGCTTGCTTGCTCCAGGAGACACCAGCAGGTTGCCAGTACCATGGAATGACTGCCAAGAACAGCAGCAGCCATGGCTGAGCCTATGAGACAAGCTGGTGCGACGTGGCAAGTATTGGAGGAGCCCAGAAGATCATAAGGGAGTCCTGAGAGCTTTACACTGTCAGATTTGAGTCTGCTTTGATTTGATCATGAATGTACCCTGATTAATTCCCCCTCGGAATCAGAAAGTATTTAATTATTTTTTTATTTTATTTTATAGGTACTCACAGTTAAGAGTCTTTAAACATTTAAAAAGACTGGATGTTTAGAGAGATTTTAAATATTTTAAAGAGACTTTGGACTTTTAGGTTTTTGGATTTTTAAAGACCTTAGGACTTTAAAAAGTAGGAATGCTTTATACTAATATTGATGTGAGACCTTGGGGTGGAAAAGAAAAGAAAGGTTCCTGTTTAACAGTGGTATGTTTGTGCAACAAGTTGACAAGGGGTTAATTGTGATGACTAGGTTTTTGTTTTTTGGGGTTTTTGGGGGGGTGAGGTTGTTTGTTTGTTTTTGTTTTTGAACTGACACAAGCTAAAACCATGTGGGAAAAGAAAACATAAATTGAGAAAATGTAGCCACCAGGTTGACTTGCAGGCAAGCCTAGGGGACGCATTCTTAAATAGTAGTCAGCCTGGTGGTCTCAACCTGTCTTGTGCCAGCTGGTTGTTGTTGTCAACTCTACACAAGCTAGAGTCTCTGGAATGAGGAATTGCCTCTGTTAAATTGGCTGTGGGGTTGGTTGGGAAACATTTTCTGGATTAATGATTGATGTGAGAGACTCCAGCCACTGTGGGCATTGCTGTCCATAGGCCGGTGGTCCTGGGCTCTACAAGAAAGCAGCTGATCAAGCCAGTAAGCAACATGCAACACCCCTTCCACAGCCACTGCTTTAGTTCCTGCCTTGACTTCCTTCATGATATACTGCGATGTGGCCATATAGGCAAAATAAACCCTTTCCTCCCCAAGTTGCTGTCTGACATGGCGTTTCACCAGAGAGATGGAAAACCTAATGAAGACACTCAGTCTCAGAAATTTGCTTCTTTTATTATCATGCCCACACTGCTAAGTTTAACACCTCCGTTGGGCCAGACTTAATGGACTCCTTGGAATAATCCATTAAAGACTCAGCATTGCTCTGTGCATTTCCTGAGAGTCTTCCACATCTAAAATATACAATCAAAGAGCAGCGTTCTCCTATGGGAGGAGTTATCCATGGTTGGTGTCTCACGGCGGTCCAGATGTCGAGGGCGCTGCCTATCCAAGATCGCCTGGAGACATGTAGGGATTTTTTTGCTCATTAAAGAGTCGACGACATGGCCCTTCAGATGATGGTCTCCCCTGCACTGATGGGTTGGGAATTAATAAAATGGTTGCATTATTTAACAGACACAGAAACCCGCTCAGCCAAGATTAATGCAGTCACTTAGAGAGCTAGAAGTGACAAGAGTTGGGAGGGCCCTTCCCTGCCAGCTATAAGACATACTTAGCTTTGCTAAAAATTGGAACAGGGGAATAAGCTAGGGCCTTTACCTACCCCTGTGTGTTCTGCCTCCACAGGGCTGGGAGCACATACCAATTTTACTTTTAAATGCTGCAAGAAATGCACCAATAAAAGTCAGTAAGAGAAGCTATCAGTCTGAGAGTCAGGGTATGGGAATGAGAGGGGTTGGAGGGAGGAAAGGGAAGTATGGAATGATGCAATTATATTTTAATTAAAAACTAATTTTAAAATAGAAAGAATTCTGTAAAATCATCCTGGGAGGGGCTGAAGAGGGGCCTCAGTGGTTGTTGGCACATTCTGCTCTTGCAAAGGTGCTAAGTTCAGTTCTCAGCACCTTTGTCTAGCAATTCACAACCACCAGTAAGTCTGGCTCCAGGGTATATGGAGCCTGGCCTCCAGGAATACTTACACATGTGTGAATAAATTCACAAACACACACACATGCACATAACTAAAAAGAAAAATAAAAGTTTAAAAAATAGAGGCAAGAAAGATGGTTTAGCAGATTAGGACACTTGCCACCAAGCCCGAGGGCTTCAGTTTAATGCTCAGGACCCACATAGTGACAGGAAGAAATTGACTCTTATACATTGTCTTCATATATGGCATGACATGTACATAAACACACATGCACAGACACACACATGCTCAGACACGCACAGATAAACACATACAGACACATAAACACAGAGACATACACAAAGACACACAGATACACACACAGACATAGACACACACACACATGGACACAGAGGCACACATACAAGCACATACGCACAGATGCACACAGACACACAGGCGTACATGTGCACTAAATAAATGAAGAACTGTAAAACAATCCATGAAATAGATGTAAAATGAAAGACGTCCACAATCAAATGTACCTCTTCATTTCTTAGGAAAGTTTATTTGAATTCATCCAAGCATGCAATTTTCCTCTCAGGTGGAATGTCACAGAATTCCTAAGGGAAAAGAATTTGGCAGGAGACACAAAGGGGATAGACAGTGAAGTTCAAATCTCGTCAAGTTTAACCAATGCAAAGGTATAGCCCATGTGTCGGGAGCCCCAGATGCCCATCAAAGTCCATCAGCAACATGATGACAACAGAGACATCCATTTATCCTCACACTAGCAGGCTCTGTGCCACCCAGGACAAGGACTCCTATCACGGTGAGCTGTGGCACCTGTCTTCATGTGCTCCAAGATCATAAACGGCACCACCAGCTGCACAGCACCCCTCTCTCTCCTGCTGAGGACGCCCAAGAGGTCATTATGATAAATTGCATCAGGCTGTGAACTTGTGCCCCGCTCTTCCTACCCTTCTCCCCTTTTCTCACTTCCACGGTCTCTCTCTGACTCCAGATACCAGTGCCTTCCGACCTCAGTGCCTTTCTCTCCTGTCTCTTCCACTGCTGTCTCTTCTGACAGGCCCATTCCCCTCTTCACTGTGAGGCTGGCCCTCCCTCAGCTGTTGCCGCTAACCTTTTCTTTTATATAGTATTTTCCACAGTCTGAATGGACGGCTGGATGTTTATGGTGGCTAGGAACAACTCCTGCTAGTGTAAGCTCCCTGAAGGTGGGGTCTCTGCTTGCTGATCTGATGCGGGTTCCAGCTTTATCCCTTTGCTGGAGTGAGACTGTGCTTTTGTATTATGAAGGGAAGGAGAGACTTAAATAGCCACGTGGTTATGACAAGGTACAGATGAAATGACTCAGATGCTCTGAGGCCAGCGATGGAGGAAACAAGGGTCCTGCTGTCTGAGGAAATCCCGTTTGTGTCAGATCTTAAATAACGGCAAGAATGACCCACAGCCTACATCCAGTTCTGAGAAGGGTTGTCAAGAAGACGGAATAACAAATCCAAGGGTGGTATGTGAAGCTTCAGCAGCAGGGGAGAGGGAATGGGCTTACCAATGAGCTCTATCTACTGTACACCTCTACACCTCGCTTCCCTCTACTCTGTCCTGCCCTGTAAGGAGCTGAGGCTCACGCTGAGCTTATCCCATTCATGCATCCAAAGCCCAGTCCACTCTGGCCTCCCACTCCTGGTCTGGTGCTCCTCCACCCTTGCTGTGGCTGCCTCCTGGGCACCCAAACTCCCATCAGCTCCTGTCTCCATCACCACAATGGCTGGGTGATTTACACACCGAGACAATCCCTTGCTCCCTGCTCTGTCTACTTTTCTTGTTGAAAAAAAAATCTTGCTTTCTGGGATAAATTGACTGTCAACATCCATGTCACCATAACTGTGCCTCTGAATCCAGTGTGTCAACGTTAGGTTGGATCTTCGTCTTGATGGTCATTGAAGCCATTGGTCTACATTTTCTTCTCTCGTGGCTCTTATCTAGCATTAGGCTACTACAACTCTCCCTTTGATGTCCATAGTATATTTGCAGATGCCAGTTGTCCTGGTAAAACTGTCAGCGGAAGCTGTCCAACTCTGAGCTTTTCTTTCAAATAGAACATTTCACTCTCCTGATTCAAACCCATTGTTTGTTACAGATGAATGCAGCTATTCAGCTCCTCATTAATCTCAATTGTGCCCATTGTTCTTATTGCAATATAATCCACTCAATGTAATAAAATTCATTTGAAGCAAACAATGAATTTTTAGTTCATTCACACACATGTGTAACTATCAACACAGTAAATTATTAGAACTTTCTTAATCCCCCTAAGAAGAAGCCCCAGAGCTTTGCTCCCAAACCTTCTAGCCCAGTCCCAAGATCTCCTCTGAGGGTGTTCTCTCTTGAGGTCTCTTTCGATCAGCTTCTTCAGCTCTGCATGTTTGCAAGCTTTGTCCATGTGTAAGAGTGATTCAATACGTTAAACTTTCTTGTTTCTGAAAACATGCTACGGTATGGAGACAACATGTTATCTTTATTCTTGTGTCTTATGACAGACACTTGGGTGTTTTCCACCCCTCCTCTCTCATGAATAACACTGTGCTAACTCCCATGGGGTTTTGTGAATGTGTTTTAACTTCTCTTGGAAGACAGACAGAATGGAATTGCAGTGTATCTCTCTCTCTCTCTCTCTCTCTCTCTCTCTCTCTCTCTTTCTCTCTCTCTTTCTCCCTCTCTCTCTTTCTCTCTCCCTCTCTCTCTTTCTCTCTCCCTCTCACTCACTCACACACACACACACACACACACACACACACACAGAGACTGCTTCCAAGTGGCTGCATCTATGTACTGCAACTCATGGTGGTTCCCACATCTTCAGACTATGAGCAACACTTGTCAGAGTTATGATTTCTGATTGTAGCCACTCATTGTGTTCATTGTAGAATCTCATTGTGTTTCAATTAGCGCTTCCTTGATTGCCAATGATGTCAATGGCCCTACAGATCCTTAGTGGATATTTCTCTATCCTCTTTGCATTTAGATATGGTGCTTATTTTTAAACTGGGTTGTTTCTTAGGTATGTGTGTTCACCCTGGATTTAAATCCTTTATCTGATATTTTCTTTGAAAATATTTTTCTCCCAGTTTGCTTGTTTTTTTCTTTTCTTTTCTTTCTTTCTTTTCATTTTTTCTGTCAAAGTCCCAAAGATTAAGCTTTGTTGAAACAATAACCACTTTAAAAATAGTTTGTACTGCTGCTGTTATGACCAAGTATTATTTGCTGCATCCAAAGCTATGAATTTTTTTCCTCTGTATTTTATTTGATTTCTACAGTAGGGTTGTGGTCCAGTATGAGTTCTGTATTTGTGTAGTGAGAAGATAGACTCCACCCTTCAGTTTTGGGCTGTCCACTTGTGCCAGCGTCATGGACCAACAAGACCTCTCTCTAGGACCCTGAGTGCCAGCATCATGGACCTACAAGACCTCTCTCTAGGGTCCTGAGTACCAACTAGCATCATGGACAAACAAGACCTCTCTTTAGGACCCTGAGTACCAGCATCATTGACCAACACAACCTCTCTCTAGGACCCTGAGTGCCAGCATCATGGACCAACACGACCTCTCTCTAAGGTCCTGAGTGCCAGCATCATGGACCAACATGACCTCTCTCTAGGACCCTAAGTACCAACCAGCATCATGGACCAACACGACCTCTCTCTAGGACCCTGAGTGGCGTTTTCACTGTTGCCAAGGCTCAGCTGATCACAGCTGCTCTCTGCATATATTTCTTCCCATGTAACAATAAATCTGTCCTGTGCCACAGGAATTGTAATTCCTGTTTCACTGTAGTGACATTTGAACTCAGGACACATGGATACTTTTATTTAGTTCCTTTCTGGAGATTGTTTTAGCCACTCAGGGGACCGTGTACAATTCCATGAGATGGTGTGTCATTGTGTTTCTCTCTCAAGCTTGTCTTATACTCCTGAGTGCTTGTGGCACCCTTACGAACCTGGGGACCAAGTAGTCAAACAGATGAGCCTATGGTGTCCATTCTTACTCAAGTAGTCAAACAGGTGAGCCTATGGTGTCCATTCTTACTCAGACCACCATTCTTGGTTCCTAGAAGGAAGAATTATTTGGGAAGGATTAGGAGGTGTGACCTTCTTGGATGAGGCTGACCTTGTGGTTTCCACAGAGTATCTGAGTGCCCAGTGTGCCATCTATGCCTCCTGCTGTGGACCCAGATGTGAGGTCTCCATTGTTTCTGCCACCAGACTTTCATTCCACCATCATGAACTCTAACCATCTAAAATCATAAGCCCTTAAACACTTCCTTTAGAAGTTGCCTTGGTCAAATATTTTATCCAAGCCACGGAACTCCTAACTAAGACTATGGTGTGCTAGGTTTTTATTTCTATCAGAAATAGATGACAGAGCCTGCCAGCCCATGTCCTTACTGACATCTGCTATTGTGGTTATTTTGGATCTTAGCCAGTCTAGTCAGGGGGCAGCATATCCTCGTGGCTATTGTCATCTCGAGTGTCTTTCCTGTTTCCCCTAATCCTGGGGATGGAACCAAGAGCCCGTAGTCATGCAGGCAATTGATAACCCTGAGCTACAGCCCGGCTCTCTTTCAGCTTTTTAGTTTGAGACAAGGTCTCAGTAAGTTGCCCAGGTTGGCCTTGAGCTTGCTCTTTATCTCTGCTTCTTGTGTTGTGTTGAGCTTCTCTGCAGCTTGTCTGTTGCCTGCATGCCTCTTTTGGTGAAGTGTTTGTCTAGATCTTTTTTGCAGCTATGTAACACCTTAAAGAACTATGATATTGAAAGATCTACTAATAATTGTATGAAACTAACATTTAGAACTCAGTCTTCCCTGCTGGGTGAGCTGTGCTGCAATTTCCACACAGCCTACAAGTGGGGTTTTCAGGGTACCATACCATGATGGGAACGTGTTCTTTGAGGAGGCTTGGAAGGGCATCAGCTCCAATCTGCTCCCTCTAGTGGCCGTCTGTCCACACTACACCAGTTAGTGTAGTTTCTCAGCCTTGAACAAAGTAAAAAGCTAACACATCTCCCTGGTCTTACGATAATTCTGTGGTTATTCCAAAAAAAAAAAAAAAAAAAAAACCCTCCATGCATGACTGCAAGCCTTTGGTTATTACCAAAAAAATCCTACTATGATCACTTATATCATATTTTTATATAATTTGTACTTTATAATATTTATATATATTATGCCATATTATGTTCATATTTATACATATATACGTTTTTCATTTTGAAGATTCAGTACATGTATTCACTGTACTGAACTCTCAACAGTAAAGCTGCATCGGCTGCATGTCAGCATGAACGGAGGAAAATTTCACCAAGCCTCACCACTAAACAACAAGTTGCATTCTGCCAAGGGCTGCTGATGGCAGAAGAATAAATAAATGAGTGGCTGTGCTTGTGATTCTTGCTTTTAAACTGGAGAGATGATTTTCTGGAATCTGGCCTCCTCCTCCTCCTCTTCCTCATCTCCCTCCTCTTCCTCCTCTTCCTCCTCTTCCTCCTCGTCTCCTCTCTCTCTCTCTCTCTCTCTCTCTCTCTCTCTCTCTCTCTCGTGTGTCTGTGTGTGTGCACTTTACAGTTATTTTCTGGACTGTTAAACAGCTGTTACTCAGGGCCTAAAATCTTCCTGTTCCCCCTGATTTCCGATCTTCTGAAACATAACACCACACCTCCTTCCTCCTCTTCGTTTTCGTCATTTCTGTTCCCAAGCTCCTTGTTTGGACATGGCCGTCTCTCTGTATCCCTCCTGACTAGAGAACATCCTCTAGGCCCTGACAAGATCTCTTCAGGTCCACCTCCTTTCAAACTCATTCTCTCCTCTCTTGCCTCGGTTGCCACTGGGCTTAGGATTTCTATTTCTGTGATCAAACACCATGACTAAAAGCAGCTTGGGAGGAAAGGGCTATGTGACTTACTCATCACTATTCCAGTCCACCACTGAGGGAAGTCAGGGCAGGAACTGGAGCAGAGGCCATGGAGGAGTGCTGCTTACTGGCTTGCTCCTCATGGCTCGCTCAGCCTGCTTGCTTATACCACTCAGGACCACCTACAGAGGGGCAGAGCGGCCCACAGTGGCTGGAACCCTGCGCATCAAACATTAATCAAGACCATACCCACAGGCTAACCTTTTGGAGGTATTTTCTTAATTATGATTCTCTCCTCTCAAGTGGTTCTAGATTGTATCAAGTTGTTTAAAAAAAAAATCAGGATAGCCCTGTTCTCTACATCATCGCCTTCGTGGGTGTCCTCGCCATCTCTCCTCAGAGCAAATATTCCTGCTCTGAGTCAGAGATGGAGCAGGGAACTCACTCACCACTCACAAGGGTAACCACTTGTCTCCTTAGCTCCTGGCCTGAATTTGCTTGTACCTTGTGGTCCTCTAAGGTCTGTACCCACAACCCTGCTATGCATTCCACTGGCTCCATTGTGGGTCCACATTCCACCTCACTGCTGGGATGTGTATACACCACTTAACCTGACCATCATTGGAGTGCCAGAGTGGCAGAACATAGCCTACGATGGGGACCCTAGCCCATGTGAGAAATGGTGTAGGCTAAGGCCAAGGTTTCCCAAACTCCCAGGCATCCAGGCACTGCTGGGAACCTCATGGAATAGGGAACAATGAAGCTATGTGGGCCTTCAAGGAGTGCAGGGCTGGGTGTGGGGGAGCTCAGGCAGGCCGCTCCCCATTCCCACCAGGTGCTGCAGATCACTCCCCACTCCCACCAGGAGCTGCAGACCGCTCTCCACTCCCACCACCCCACTCCCACCAGGAGCTGCAGACCACTCCCCACTCCCACCAGGTGCCGCAGATCACTCCCCACTTCCACCATGAGCCCCAGATGGCTCACCACTCCTACCAGGAGCTGCAGACCGCTCCCCACTCCCAGCAGGAGTAGATTATTAAGACTTCTTAAATGCCATTGCATCCGAGTTCCTTTCAGATCCATCCACCCTCCTCACTCAGCTCTTCAGCACTGCCATATCTAGCCTGGCTTGTACTTCAAAAAGCACTTAGGAGAACTTTCTCCTCTCTTGCCACAGTTAAGGGCCTGATACTTCACAACTACAACAAAATCAGCCATGAAATCCTCCCAATTGAGGTGCTTTTCTCTCCACTTACTTAAGACAAGTCTTGATCCTGACAGGTGAGTTCACACAAGGCAGTTCCCATGCACCTTTCCAGAACTGCCACCGTTAAACGCAGCCAGTGTGCACTTAGGTCCTGGTGAATCTTCCAGAAGGCTTGCCCTTTCTTTGTCTATAGGGTTGGCCACATTTAGCAGGCTCTTTGAAGATCAGAAACCAACAGGATCCCTCAATGGGATCTGCTAGCTTGAACATCCATGGTTCCCTCAATAGAACGTGTCTGTAAGCCCAGCCCTTCTTCCCATATGAGCCTGAGGCTTATGAGCTTTTAAAAAAGAATAATAGATCAGTGTCCTTCCCCCATTGGGCCATGGGCACCCTTCACAGATATGCATTAAAGACCTAGTCATGGTGAAGCAGAGGGTAGCTGCCAGGGCATAGAAGCACCAACGGCTCTGTGAAACCCAGGAGATCTAGGTGTGTGTTCTCACCTGTGACAAGTCCAGCAGTGACAAATCCTCACAGATCCCTTCAGTACTGCTCTGTTCACACCCTCACGTGCAGGCAGATCCCCTCCACTGTGGCTCTGTTCACACCCTCATTCATAGATTCCCCTCCACTGTGGCTCTGTTCACACCCTCATCCACAGATCCCCTCCACTGTGGCTCTGTTCACACCCTCACCTACAGATCCCCTCCACTGTGGCTTTATTCACACCCTCATTCATAGATTCCCCTCCACTGTGGCTCTGTTCACACCCTCATCCACAGATCCCCTCCACTGTGGCTCTGTTCACACCCTCATCCACAGGTCCCCTCCACTGTGGCTCTGTTCACACTCTCACTCCCAGATCCCCTCCACTGTGGCTCTGTTCACACCCTCATCCACAGATCCCCTCCACTGTGGCTCTGCTCACACCCTCACTCCCAGATCCCCTCCACTGTGGCTCTGTTCACACCCTCATCCACAGATCCCCTCCACTGTGGCTCTGTTCACACCTTCATCCACAGATCCCCTCCACTGTGGCTCTGTTCACACCTTCATCCACAGATCCCCTCCACTGTGGCTCTGTTCACACCCTCATCCACAGATCCCCTCCACTGTGGCTCTGTTCACAGCCTCAGTCACAGATCCTCTCCACTGTGGCTCTGTTCACACCCTCATCCACAGATCCCCTCCACTGTGGCTCTGTTCACACCCTCATCCACAGATTCCCTCCACTGTGGCTCTGTTCACACCCTCATCCCCAGATCCCCTCCACTGTGGCTCTGTTCACAGCCTCACTCACTTATCTGAAAAGCTTTGCTATATTAACCCAATGGGCATCCAGCCCCTGTGTGAGAGGAAGCTGCAGTCCTTGTCACTGTGCTCACCATTACAAAGGGCCAAGAACAACAGTGTCACTTGAATCTAGACAAACAGTGAAAGCAGCCTGAAACACACCTGAGCCAGGCACACGAGGTATGGAGCGCTATCTCACTATTGACTCATAATTAAACCACGCATCCCGGGTAGGTTTTTGTCAACATAATGCAAGCTAGAGTTATCCCAGAAAGAGAAACCTCAACTGAGAAAATGCCTCCATTGGTTGTAAAAGCCTGTAGGACACTTTCTTGATTATTGATTGATGGGAAAGAGCCCAGCTCACCACAGGTGGTACTGCCCCCGGGAAGGTGGGCCTGGGTATTATAAGGAAAGCAGGCTGAGTAAGCCAGGAGGAGCAAGCCAGTAGGCTGTGTTCCTCCATGGTCTCTGCTTCAGTTCCTGCCTTCAGGTTCCTGTCTTGATTTCCACCCCGATGTCTCTTGATGATGAACTACATAATGTAAGGTGGAGTAAACCCTCTCCTTCCCAAGTTGCTTTTGGTAGTGCTGTGTTATCACAGCAGTAGGAAACAAAGCCAGGCAACAGGGGTATGCTTGGAGGCCCAAGTGTGCCCGCAGGAGAGCTGGCTGTCTTAGAGACAACAGTTTGCCTGCGAGCATCCTGGATCCTTAGGCTGAGCCCTATGCCTGTGTCCTCTCATCTGGGCTTCCATGATCCAGGAAACTGTCTCCTGACCTAATGACCCCAGCACCATAAGCAAGTCAATAAGGGTCATCACTGTGGCTCAGAGCCACATGATGTTTCTGTAACATAGAGATATTTCTGTATAAAATGTCCCTCACAGAAATAAGTGCTGTTTTGGTCCCCAGCATGGACCACTGTGACTTGGGAAGATTTTAAGATATGAGCCCAATTAGATACAGGCCACTGGGAAAGTCGTTCAGAGCTGTTTGTTATTTTGTAGCCTCGTTCTGCTTCTTCAGCTCCACAATGCGAGCTGCTGCCTGCCTCTGTTGCTGCGAAGTAAGCAACTCAGACTCCTCCTCCACAAGATCCCCCCACCACCATGTTTTGTTGCACCCTAGTCCCAGACCTAACTGAGCTCAGGAACGCCAGCTGAAATCCTCAAAACTGGAAGCTAAAATATTTTGCCCTGCTGTGATGCTTCTGCCAGGCTCTTTGTCTTGGTGATACCGTCTGACTTATCCTCATCTCCCAGCCC
The DNA here is from genome assembly GCF_008632895.1 of Mastomys coucha. Classification (NCBI taxonomy): domain Eukaryota; kingdom Metazoa; phylum Chordata; class Mammalia; order Rodentia; family Muridae; genus Mastomys; species Mastomys coucha. Next base: position 165,221,531 of record NW_022196897.1, on the reverse strand, counting down.
AGCGCTTGGGCTGTCCACCCCTGAATGCCACAGGCACCTACGTTGCTGCTTCTCTCCCTTTCTGCATGTTGAACTTGAGTGGTTCCCTGTGAGTGTATATTGGACAACCATTCCCTGACTCTAGGACAGGGGGATTATAATTTAAAAAAGCACTTCCTTCATGACAATTATCTCCGCATCTGTAAGTGCAGTTTATGTCACCTGCCCTGAGCACATCCTTCTTAGTCAGGGTTTCTATTCCTGCACAAAGCATTATGACCAAGAAGCTGGTTAAAAAGGAAAGGGTTAATTCAGCTTCCACTTCCACATTGCTGTTCATCACCAAAGGAAGTCAGGACTGGAACTCACACAGGGTGGGAACTTGGAGGCAGGAACTGACACAGAGGCCAGGGAGGGGTGCTGCTTACTGGATTGATTCCCCTGGCTTGCTCAGCTTGCTTTCTTATAGAACCCAGGACTCTCAGCCTAGGGATGGCGCCACCCACAATGGACCCTCCCACCTTTGATCACTAGTTGAAAAAATGCCTTAAGGCTGGATTTCATGGAGGCATTTCCTCCAGGGAGGCTCCTTTCTCTGTGATAACTCCAGCTTGTGTCATGTTCTCACACAAAACCAACACATTCCAAGTACATTTCAAAATACACACAGAGTCAGGTCCCCGAGTGTGTTCAGGCATGTGGATGTTCATTCACTCATAAACCCCAGGAGAAAGTCTTGGGTACCATTAAAATACAATCACATGCTGAGCCATAGCTTCTTGCCATGTGTTTTATATAATTAACATTGAGCTGCAAGGAGACTGTCATTGGAGCCCAGCAGAGGATGAGGGAGTCACCTCTTGCAGATCATAATATAAGATGCTTCAAGTCCTTTAGTATCTCTGAGCATTAGCTTCCTTTCGAGAATAGTGCCATTGTCTCTACCTCACAGGGCTCTTTGGAGAATTAAATAGAAGTTTGAAAAGCCATGGGGCACAGCGAACACACACAATGCTCTTGGATTCTTGGATCCCTATTCTAACAAAAGGGTGAGGGTAAATTTGTCCACATACCTCAGCCCATCATTCCTTCCTTCCACTCACCCCACCAGCTGTTTTTCCTGCTTCCCAGTAGGCATGTAAAACTTTTCCCATGAGCAAACCTCTTAAGGCTAGGCATAGAATTAGTTTTGATCCCAGGTCTTCCGCTAGCCACGTGGGTGACATTCAGTGTATTGCTTCTTCACCTTTTACTCAATTAACAGTTGCTGGAGTCCACACCTGGCACTGGAAGCAGCCCCTTTGGTTAGAGGCTGCCGTCTCAGTGTGGACCAGGGCTGCAGACTCATCTCCATGTTCACTGGAGAAGGCCCTTTCAGAGTGCACAAGGCTGCAGACGGCACGTGCTTCCTTACAGGTCTCTCAGTTTTTCACTGGCTTCCAGGCAGAGGTCATATTTCTTGCCTCATAAGCCTCTTCAGCAATGACAAGTGTTTCATGAAAGCTCCAAGAGGAAACAAGAGAGACAAGCTCTAGAACCTGAAAGACAAACATACAAGCAGCAAGCCCTCCGGCTTCTCAATTCTTACAGCAGGTCACAGATTCTACCCACTTTCAAGATGGGAGTCTCTGTGTGGAGCTGTAAGCACGGAGTGTTCACTCTGAAGTCTGCCCATACCTCCCTCGGCTCCAGTTCCCAGCAAGGGTGTTGAGGAGAGAGAAACTAACCCTCCTCAGTGTCATATCAGGATGCAAGCTGACTGGAATGACTCCTCCCCGTGTACTGTCCACAAAAGCATCTGCTCTGGAGACGGGAAAAGCAGATGCTGGGAGTAGGTATGTAAGCCTTCCAGATGTTTCTAGTCAAGTGCAAAACAAGTTATTTACCAAGTGAGAAAAAACAATCCCAGCCCTTGTTAGCTTTCAGCCCGGTGCCAGGTGACACAGTGAGCTCACTAGTGACAACACCCCGAAGCTCAGAGGGAGTAGCTAGCTGCAGCATCCAATGTTCTCCTTCTCTTTACGGAATTTGGAAATTGAGTGTCCAACACAGAAGCTAATAATTGTTTTATCATCCTGAATAGCTCCTCATCATGCCAGAGATGAGACTCACTTTCCCATCTGTCCTGTAAAGAATGTGTTTATAAATGCTTATTTAGATTCTCCGAGAGCAGGGCACTCCATCCTTCACTCTGGGAGACAATGATTAGTAGTAACTTGAAGACATTTTTCAAGGAATACAACCATCAATATTAGCAGCTGCCAACCTTCCCCTTTGGTAATCGGATGGAAACATCCCTACCCCATAGGGAAAACATTTACATTTCCAACCTGGCATTGCTTAAATGAGTCCCAGAGTCAAATCAGGTGTTGTGTTGTTGGTTCTTAGAGTCTGAGCTGTCTAAACACTCATTGACAAGGAAAGCAGCCTTGGAAGATAACTGATTCAAATTCACACCTGCCAGGTGTGCATGCTCCCTACCCACCCTCCTCCTCACCGCCTGTGGTCTACGGGGAGGTTGGGCCACCTCACAGGAGGTTGGGCCACCTCACAGCAGACTGGGAAGAAGCTGAATCCCAGCACCATCACTACCTGTCTTGACTGAACCCTAATCTAGAGTTTCAGTCTCCACACGAAGGCCTCACAGATGCCAAAACATATCCGTGAAAGTGTGTGTGTGTCTGTGTCTGTTATGCACCACTGCATGTGAAATTAAAAGTGATCAGAGGTAACTCTTTGGTTTGAGGCAGCATTTGGTTATGTGCATGTGGAGCACACCTGTACATGTGCTGTGAATACCAGAAGTCAAACTTGCATGTCTTCCTCAGTCACACTCCACTTTGTTTTCGAGAGCCAGGATCTCACTGAACATGTATGTATGTTGTGTGTATGTATGTGTGTATGTATGTGTGTGTGTGTATACACACAGAAACATACACAGTTACACAGACACACACAGAGACACACAAATATATATATATATATATATATATATATATATATATATATATATACATATATGTATATCACAGAGACACACAAATATACATATATACATATATGTATATATTTCTATCTCTCTAAATATAGATAGATAGATAGATAGATAGATAGATAGACAGACAGACATAGGCTTAGATACGGATATGTAGATCTTACCAACTGGCTATATTATCTGGCCAACAAGGTCCAGGAATCCTCCTGTGTTCCCTTCAATGCTGGAATTACAGGGTTCGCCACTACATTTGCTTCCTCATGTGGACTCACACTTCCTAGATTGAGCCGTGTTCCCAGCTACTGTTGTATGCTTTAAAAAAAAAAAACATATTATTATGAAAATTCCAAGTCCTATTACAAACAGAACCATGAGCCTCATGCACTCATCAACTGGGGTAAACTCATGTCAATTTATTTCCATGTAAATTATAGACGCTGTACCCCAAAATTATTTTAAAGTAGAAGCTAAACTTTTTTCATTGACAGATAGGTCAAAATATATTTCTATAAGGTGCCATCTCTTTTAAACTTAACCACACCACTATATTTAACTAAAAATAATAAATCCTTTGCATCATAAAAAACTGGCATTGTAGCTGGAGAAATAGCTCAATAGCGAAGAACATTATATGCTCTTGCAGAGGACCCAGGTTCAGTTCAAAGCATCAGTGGCAGGTTGTTTACAGCCACCCATAACTCCAGCCCCCTCTTCTGGCATGTTCAGGCACTGCATAAATACTATGTTTGTACATTTACTCAGGCACACATGTACATACAAGCAGCATGTTAAAAACCACCCAGTGTTGCTCATGGCCTGATTCATATATTTTTTAAAATAAAGTCTATAAATTGTAGTTAATGTGAACGGGTATGAATGCATGTATGCATGCACATGTGTTGCTGTAAGCCTATGTGTTTTATTTTCCAGCGATGTCTGGCAAGATCACATATCCAAGAGCCTTTGGCATTTGAATCTTGCAGATTGCCTTCTACATCTCGTGTCTTGCACTTCCTACTGTGAACTGGAGTTATCTGAAGTGCAACATCTTCGGTATAAACCCTGCAGCATGCTTCACTTTGGATGAGTAGGATGTGAATCTGGAGAAATGGGATAGTAGATGAAGACCCAAACAACCTGGGGTTGTCTTTTCCTGCTCTTAATCAATACTTCCTGTCCACCTCCATGACTGATCTGGCACCTCTCGACCCTTAGACAAAACTCTTGGGATCCATCTCAAAATCGGATACATACCAACCCTTCATCAACTGTAAAGCCACAAATATGATGAAGACAGGATCAGAATCCTATCCCCTTCCCAGCCTTGCCATAATTTTCCAGATGGCACCAACACTGTAAGCACATTGTCTCATGAGCAGTTGTCTTGTGAATCCTTTTCTATGGTGTGACACACCATTCAGAGTAACTTAAATCCATGTTCCCAGACTATGATTTCCCATATTTGTATCAGAAAAAAAAATTCTCCATCCCTTAAAGTGAATTGGTATTTCTACACCAACACTATAAACTGGTGTATAGAGGCAGACTTCTCATCCCCCTAATAAACACTTGAGAGAAACAGTTTGATGGAGGGAAAATGAGTTTGGCTCAGGTTCAAAAGACTCAGTTAGCTGGCTCTTGGGTCTGCACAGTGGTGAAGGGGAATGTCCCAGTGGAAGAGCATGGCAGAGCAGAGCTACTGGTGTCATGTGGCATCATGGAAGACAGGAGGCAGCAAGAAGGAGTTGGAAATCCCTTGAGAGACACACCCCTACCAACCCATGCTTGGTCCTGTCTCTCATAGCACCCCACTTCTAGGATATCTATAAATTTTGAATCTATCAGTGGACTAATATATTGATTAGTCCTTGTGACCTGGTTGTCTCTCAAGACTCCCTTATAGACACCAGGGGTGTCTCTCAGTCCAATCAAGGTGATAAACATGATGAATCATTACAACTAGAAATCAAGTCACAGGGCATGTGGGATAGTTTTTCTATTTTAAAATTCTATGAAGTAAAACTGACTGTTGGGGGGTGTGTTATTTTTAATTTTCCATTCATTGTTCTAAAACCTAAAGCAGGGTTCTTCAGCCTTTGAATGGTTGGCGTTTGGAAAACAGGCATTTCTTTGCCATGGAGGCACACTTAGAAGCATCCTGGGCCTTGGCTACTGGGAGATGGTAGCATTTTCCCTTTCCAGTCAAGACAATCAAAAATATCTTTGGATATTATCATGTGTTTCTGGATGGAGGGTCCACCCTCAGCTGACAGCCAGTGGCTTTAATGATGAGGAGACTTACATCTGTGTTAATCACCCTTCTGTCTACTGCCATTCAGTGATAAAAACTGTGGAACAAGGCTGGACTCGGGGAGCAGGGGTAGCTATGCCTTCCTCAGGTCGAGCCCTTCTTCGAGCTTTACTCTACTACTTAAAGGTTTCACATCTGCAAATAGTACCACAAACTGGGGCCAAGTGCTCAAAGCATGAGCTTGAGGGGGGACATATTAAAACTGTAATAAGATCAGATATGTAAGAAAGACTTCTTGTCACACCATGAACAAAGGCAGGGTCTAGCCTCTCACACCTTCCAGTCAGCTGTTAGGGATTGAACTGGAACTATATATTATTCTGCCACAAGATTCCCTCCCAGGCATGCCCACCCTGCAGCCAAGGATAAATACAAATGTGGCTGAATAAAAAATTATTAACTTTCTTAAAATATTATAATGGTGATTTGTTTTGAGAACTCTATCATCTAAAATCACCTGGGAAAAGTCTCATGAGGGACTGTTTTGATCAGTGGGAGGCCCTGCCCTCTGTGGGCAGTGTCATTCCCTATGAGCATGTAGAAAGCTAGCTGACTGAATGCATTAACTCATAGATCTCTGCTATTGACTATGGATCTGTTGAGACGGCTTCTCCAAGTTTCTGCTACTTCAATTTGTACTCCATGATGGGCTGTAACCTGGAACTCTAAGCTGTGAGCATTTTCTCCTTAATATGACTTTTCTCTGGTGTTCTGTCAGAATAACAAAAAAAGAAACTCACATATTTTGAGACTTTTTTGATTCTGTTTTGTAACTTGACTTTTTAGTTCTCTGATAGATGCGTGTGTGTGTATAAACAATATATATGTCTGCATGTATGTATATACACATAGGAGGCCCAAATCAAAAGGAATTCTCCAGATATAACCCAAGTGGAAAAGGCTAATGCCATGAGACCAGGATGTCATGAGGCCAGGATGCCAGCTTATGATGGAAAGTTTTGAGTTGTCAGCTTATCGTTATTTATTCTCTTCTGATTCTAAATGTTATGATATATTTTTGAAAAGGAAGCTGTCATCATACAATTTGCCTTATTCAAACATACAATTCAATGATTATTTATGATTATGGACACATATGATCATTCCCACATTCTTATTATAGAGCATCTTCATTCACACATTCACAAACTCACACATATACACACTCACACACATACACACATACATACTCAAACACACATGCTCACACATATACTCATACACACTCATACATACTCACAAACACACACACATATACACATATACATGTTCACATACTTATATACACACACATGCTCACACACACATAACACATACATATACTCTTATATACACACTCACACACACACACACATGCTCACACACTTATGCACACACACACACACACACACACACACACACACACACACACATGTCTGCTAGCAGAGGCCTCCCTTACTCTTCCCCCTGACCCCCGCAAATAGCCCCTGGAATGCTAAGATTATTTTTACCAAATTTGTTTAATTCTGAGCACTTCATATACATGGAATTATGCAAGGAAAGAGGGAGGGAAGCAAGAAGGGAGGGAGGGAGAGGGGGGAGAGAGAGGGGCACAGACATGGCCTTCTCTCTAATCCTGATGCATCAAGGATTAGATGAGTCTCTACCACATGAACTCTTCCAGATTTTCTTCATGCGACAAGTTGCAGACGTGTGTCTCCAACACCAGGTATTCCCCCATACTCTCTTCATAAGATGGTCTCTGCCTTCTAAAACCAAGAGTTTGGGGACTACTGTGATTTGAATATAAAATGCCTCATAGGTCATGCATTAAAACACATGATTCTCAATTGGGACAAAGTGTGGAAGCTTCATCTAGTGGGGCCTGACTGGAGGGCATGGCCAGCAGGGATGGAGCCTAGGTTAATAGTGCCTGCTGCCTCCTGGTCTGCTGAGATGTGAGCAAGCCGTTCCCACCACACCTTCCCATTATGATAAACTATACCCTCAAATATCGAGAAAAAAATAAATCCTCCCTGCCTCAAGTTGTTCCTTGTCAGACCAATGAGAAATGTCACTAGCACGTGAGCATTCTCTCCTCACGGGCCAGTAACCCAAAACTCAGAAGTTTGGGTTTTTGTTTTGTTTTGTTTTGCTTTGCTTTAATTTAACTTATTATTGGTGTGTGAGTTTGGTGCATGCTCATCTGCATGTCTCTGTGTGTGTCTGTGTGTGTGTGTGTGTAACAGTGGGAATAGCCATGCATGTGCACCCGTAGAGGCCAGAGTACAACCTTCAAGAATTGATTCTCTCCTTCTACCATAGCTTCTGGTGACCCTAGTTGAGTTGGTGTAGCAAGTAATGTTACCTGCCTAAGCGGCCATGCCATCTCTCCAGCCAAAGTGAAGTGCAAGCAAGGGTCCTCTGTGTTCCTCTCTGAGCCATGATCCCCACCCGAGGAACATTCTCACAAACAGTGACAGAGATGCCTCACCGTGGCAGATGGCACCCATGAGGTAAATACAGACACCATGACAGAAGAGCCTCTTCTGTCCCCAGGAGTTACAGCGTTTTGCTTTTAGCCTTTTCCTCACTCATCTGGGGACAGAGGAGTTGCTGGCATCTCGACTGAGAGGCTTGCAAATGACTCTTGTGAGCCCAACAGCAACACTGATCAGAAGACTCAGAGACCAGACATGCGCTGGGATAAAATTATTTTTTCTCCCGAAGGGACAACACACTTAGCAATAAAGTACCCATTAACAGATCGCGCCCAGCAGTGAAAATGCAGCCTACTGCCACACAAGTCCAGAGCGAGCACATGGCGTTCTCAGCTTGAATGCAGAATTATTTTATTATGAAAGACACTCGAGGAGAAATTCTGCTGGCAGAACGGGGATGTGCGGCCCTTCCCACTTAGTTTCTTTATTGAAGCACAATGAGTGTAAGGCCTTACTCAGAACGATGCATTTCGGGGGGTGGGGGAAGCAAGCCATAACAATTGACTTCGCACAGCCTACAACTTCATAATCACCCACTAAATGGACAGCCAGGGTCTTCCATCATTCCTAGTGGCCACTTAAAATTTAACGCTCTTCATAGTTCCAGATGTTCAAAAGAAATAGGAACTAGGATAATTTCTTCCCGTCTGTCTTTCAAAGGCTCTCTGCCCCAGGAAACAATGATGCTCCTGTGTCATGATCTCATTGTCCCTACCTTTGAGCCTAAATTCTCTTCATGGCTTGGGCTGTGGAACAGCCCTGTGGCCCCACAGAGGAAGGGGTAGCCTTGCTCACAGCTCCAGCACTCACTCTTTTCCCATCACTGGCTCTGGCATCAGGGCCACTGGATAAACACACAAGAATGTGCTTCATGGCAGAGTTTGGAGGGGCAGAGAGTAACTAAAGTTGGAGGCTGGTGACTCACGGCCTGATGGGGTTGCTACGAGACGAGGCTTGAGGAGGAAGGCAAAGAGGCACCAAAGCCATCAGAAGCCTTGTCTCTGCCGTAACCCAGAGCTGCCAACTCTATACGGCTCCTAATAGGAAGCCTTGCTCCAGGCTCAGGATTGAGAAGGCTCATCGTAGACTGTAAGGGAAGACAGTCAGCGTCTGGCTTTATTGGGCCTTTTCTGGGGGGACAGGAGTCCCTGACTCCCAGCCCTGTGTCTGTGTGGTGTGTGTGTGTGTGTGTGTGTAAGTTCACATACCTGTGTACCTGTCTGTGCATGTGTGTGCTGGTGAGTGTGGAGACAAGAGGCTGCTGTTAGATGTCTTCTTCAGTACATGCCACCTTAGAGTTTTAGATGGTGTCTCCTTCTGGACCCAAAGCTTGCCGATTGGCTAGATTGTCTGCCCTGGATACCCCAGATATTCTACTACTACCTCTCTACTTCCCTCTCACGGAAGCATCTGGTGTGTGCAGCAGCCATCCAAGTCCGAGAGGGTAAGGGCAGCACCTTGCTCCTTCACTTCCTGCGCAGAGCGCCTTGCTCCCTCACTTCCTGCGCAGAGCGCCTTGCTCCCTCACTTCCTGCGCAGAGCGCCTTGCTCCCTCACTTCCTGCGCAGAGCGCCTTGCTCCCTCACTTCCTGGGCAGAGCGCCTTGCTCCCTCACTTCCTGCGCAGAGCGCCTTGCTCCCTCACTTCCTGGGCAGAGCGCCTTGCTCCCTCACTTCCTGCGCAGAGCGCCTTGCTCCCTCACTTCCTGCGCAGAGCGCCTTGCTCCCTCACTTCCTGGGCAGAGCGCCTTGCTTCCTTCACTTCCTGGGCAGAGCGTCTTGCTCCTTCACTTCCTGTGCAGATTTAGGGTCTTCTGGGATGACATCATTGAAGGAGGCAATGTGAATTCCCACACACAGTGAGGGCCAGTGGGAGTCACAGCATTAAGAATGCATGAGCACTGCTTCCAACCACTGCTACTCTGGAACTGTGACTAGTCCATAGCTGACTAGTGTTCTCCTGGGCTAAATATATGTCACCTACTTATCATAATACATCTGCCTGTCTGTATGTATGTCTATCATCTATCACCTAACTATCATTGATTTACCTCTATGACTATTTATAACATTATCTGTTATCTATCTTTTATCTATATACCTATCTATCATCTATCTACCATCTATTTATCTATCCATCTATCATCTATCTATTGTCTATCTTCTATCTATCATGTATCTATTACCTATCTATCATCTATCTATCTGTCAATCATCTATCATGTATCTATCATCATTTATCTATCATCTATCTGTGTATCTATCATGTATCTATCATCCATCTATCATGTATCTATCTATTATCTATCTATCATGTATCTATCTATCATCATCTCTTCAAACTATTGATCTATTTGATATTTTTATATTCTTTTTCTTTACTATTTCATCAATTTGATCTCCCCATCTCACCCTCTATCTAGCTCTTTGTCCTTTGTACAAATGTGTGAAGTAGAATCACCTCATATTACAAAAAGCCATCAGCCTTATAAGACTTGAGATAAACTCAAGGCAGACTTCAATGTGATGAGAGAGAGGTTGCTTCAAGGGTTCAGATCACCAGTAACCTAATTACACCCAGTCGCTACTGAGAGGCTGCTGAGGTATCAGCAAACACATGTGACCAATTCACCTGAGCTGTGTTCTCATGAGGCACCAGAAGGCTCTATGCCCCAGATGCCTTGTGAAGGGTGCTTGAGCCTGGCATTGGCTTGTGACCCGAGCCTTCCAGGAGGCCGGGAACAGACTCTTCACTGGCTCCTGGCCCAGGTGTCATAATCCTTGAGGTCACTGGATGGCTCTGTCCCAGGCAGAAGGCTGATGTACACAGCAGAATCAAGTTCAGAAATCTTACTATATAGGCCCCAGTTTGTGCCAGCTACAGCACCCATTTTCAGTGACCTCATGTCTAGAAGAAGCCTGACCGCTTGACCTAGAATATGTTATCCCCAGGGGCCTGCATCCCGTGTGCTCCTCCCAGGGACACCCTCATGTTCTTTTTCTTTGCATTACAGCTTCCATTGCCGTGTAAGAAGTTAGGGGTGAGATATCAAAGAGAAAGGGAAGTCATACTAAGAGAAGCTACCTCTGTGGACAGCAGTGCCAGTGGCTGCTCCAAGTAAAACTGAAGGTATTCATTCACTCCCAGCCTCACAAGGAATCTCCCTCTGAAAATGAGCATACCCAACCTACTCTCAATGTTATTTTGGACAGCACCATGAGTCAGGGCATGAGTGGATGGACAGTTAGAACAAGGAGAAGGAAATGGGGACGAGCTTGGTGGGAAAAACACTTGCTATGCAAACATGAGAACCAGAGTTTAGGTCTCCAAAACCCACCTAAAAGCCAGGCAGATGTGGTGGTCCCCTCTAATCCCAGAACTCCAGAGGTAGAGATAGGGGTTCCTCTACTAGAACTAGCTGGGTAAATAGGCCAGCTGATTGGTGAACTCTAGGCTTAACAGAGAGACCCTGTCTTAATAATTAAGGTAAGCAGAAGTTGAGAAATAAGCCTCTGGTCAACTCAGCCCCCAACATGCACATACACATAGGCACATGTACCCTTAAACACACTCAAACACAATACACTCATAGACATGCAAGTATTCATATAAGCATGTAGTAGTAGCACACAAATGTACACATGGCAAGGAACATAGCAAGGTACATCTGGAGGTAAAGCCTGGCTGAAGGAGAATATGAGGCTTTCTGTCACTTGGGGATCACATCTCTTCATTCTAGCCCAGAACCCCTGGTTTTCCTGGAGATACACCATCATCAGTCTCAGATGGCAGATCCTAAGAGATCCATCGCCACTGCAGTCCAGCAGCAGCACCTACATACAGTGGACATCAGTTACTGTACTTGCCTCAGAGCTAAAGGGAAGCCATCAGAGTCTTCAATACCAGCAACTACCTGTCCTCAGATACCAGTGTGAAAAGAAAATGGCTTCCCAGTAGACTAAGTATCTCTTCCTTAAGCATATTCACATCCTAAGAGAGACTGAAAGGATGGTGGTGTACATCTGCATTTTACTGTTAGAGAATTTGAAACAGGTATAGAATGTATTTTGGGGTTGTTTGCTTCGATGTGTGTCTACTGAAGAGGAAAGAGTAAGAAATACATTAACAATAAGAGAAGAAAAATTAACTCCAATGATATAGTAAACAACACTCCACACTTTATCTTGACAGGTGAGAGTCTCGGTGCTAAATCCAGTCCATTGGGATCTGTGTTCTATACACTAGGTGCTCTAGATTGCCATTCTTTGTGATAGGAAACAGAATACAAAGAATTTAGGTGAGTCTGTCCAGATCTGCCACTGGAGACAGCCATGACTGCATTTGAATGGGAGAGTTGGTCTTTGCTCTGTACTCACCCTCTTCCTTCCTCTCCTGAGTCTATCCAGTGTCTCAGGGAGTCCTTAGGGCCCATAGAACACAGCGCACTCCATTTGCATGAGAATATCTTGGCTTCTCTAATTCCTACCTCATTTAGACCAGCTTGGTTAGCTGGGAAACTTGGAGTGTTGGGCAAACAGTGCAAAGGCAAGGCTATTGGTAGATCACATGAGGCCTGAGCAGGCAGCAGGCTCCCTGGCTGTGAAAGCCCAAGGCAGGTCTACAGAGTCTTAGCTTCTATAGTAGACTGAGAACTCATGCTCCCAGTCAGTTTTCTGGGTGACCTAAGTCTGCTGCTTGGACTCAGATCAGGCCAGGGATCCACCTGGGGACACACTGGACCATGGAACCTGGGACCTGCTAGTCTAATACAGAGTCACGGGCAGTGTGGGTATAGCTTATTGTCAATAGTGAAAACAGCTGGGATCACTCAGGGTGAGTCTGAAGATGAACAGTGTGGATTCTCCTGTTCTTCCCTCCCAGCTGACAGGCAGTCCAAGAAGAATGGGGCTAGAGGAGGACTGTGAGACCTCTGTCATGGCTAGTTCTTTCCTCCCTTCCTCCCTTCCTTCTTCCTTGCTTCCTCCATTTCTCCCTTCCTCCCTTCTTTTCTTTCTTTCATTCCCTCCTTCCTCCCTTTCCTTCCCTGCTTTCTTAGCTTTTTCATTTTTTTCTTTCTCTCCACACCCCAACTTTCCTCACCACTGTGTCATAGATCCACATCTGCTCGCATGTGTGCATAAATGAGAATTAGAACATCTTTTTTTCCCACACATATGCATAACTGAAAATCATGTCTGCTCACACATGTGCAAAACTGAGAATTAAAATGTCCTTTTTCCCCAGTACAGACATTCCTCTTTTCATAGTTTTAAGACTATGACTCTTGTTCAGACTAGTTTGGCCTCAACACCCTGCTCAGGCAAGGAGAAGCTATTCTGTCATTCTAAACAGCAAGCAGCCCCCATTAGATGACTGCACAAAAGGACTGGTAACAGTTTCTAGGCTGCTGTTCCTTTGTTCTTCATGTAATCAGACAGTTTATTAGCACCCACTCTCTAAATAGCCAGAGGGACCTCATACAGTTCCAATTGCCACCCTGCCCTTCACAGCTTGTTTTGGATAGTCCCACAGAGCTCTAAGACATAAATAATGTGAAAAGACTTGACTCAGTTCATAACTCAGAGGGTTCATGGGCAGGAGTGTCAATCACTTGCAGATGAAAGACCCATTGTCCAAGCTTGAGAGAGGAGGGGACTCTGGAAGACTGAAGATACTCAATAAGGCTGATAGATTCCACAGGAGATACCACAACTGAGCCAGATGGTCCTCTGAAAGAAAGGCGCCAACCACCCTTCAACCTCTACCATATCTTCAGGATGAGGGATGTTGAGGAATAAGGTCCACACATCGCTCTCAGCATTGTGAATCTAGGACACACACTTTCTCTCAGATTCCAACATGAAGAATTTAATGGATGTTGTCCATGGATCCTGTCAACATAGTGAGCCATGAAGGATATAGTGGACAGTGGACAAGGGTGTTGAATGAAGGGGGCAGATGTGCTGATAACCCACTGTCTTCAGAGTGATGGAACTGGACTCCATAAAAGATCTACAGTGGATTGGAATATCTAAGATATTTGCCAGAGCCCTGTGTTAAAGGCCTCAGGGTGAAGATGGGCAGGGGTAATATTCTCTGACGGGACACCTGTAGCTCATTGGCATGTCTCCAATGGAGATCCAGGACTCTGACTCCCTCCTCACCTTTTCTCCTCCTTGTCCGTGAGGTGAGCACCATCTACCTTCCATGATGTACTTCTTTAGCATGGGCCTGAGGGCAAAGTGCCTACCCACCCTTTGCTAGAACCCAAACTCTGAGCCACAGTGCAGTCATCTTTCTTTGTCATAACTGGATTGTTCCAGGCATTTGTTACGGTGATAGGGAGTGTGAACTGTGTTTGTATGTGGTGACTGTGTACATATATAGGTAGGGTGTGTATATGGGTCTCTATGTGTGTCTGTGTGTATGTGTGTGTCTGTGTGTATGTGTATGTATGTGTGCATGTGGTTTGTGTGTGCATATGTGTGGTATATGTATGTGGTGTATATGAGTGTGCATACATGTATTTTTTCCTGACACTTTTCTCACACTCTTCCACACTCTCTAAGCAACCTCAGGACTGTGAGTGTCAGCACAACTGCACCTCACCTTGACCCTGGAGATGACAGATCTGAGCTTTGCTTTGACACCTCCTCTTCTGGCCAGGACCCAAAGGTCACATCCTTAACAATGTTCAGTAGGTCCTCTTACCAGAATTTTTTTTCCAGTTGACCTAGAAGACTCATCATCACCATGAAAGCTGTCACAGGAAGTGACTCTGCAGCCAGAACAAACTTTTCCTCCAATCCTCTGCCCTGATGGTTTATTGCTGCGTGTGAAGCTAGCATACCAGAAGCCACCCAGGAATGTGAATCCAGGGCTGCTCAGGCAGATGACAAACACTGCCGATGACACCTTCAAATATTTGAAGTTGACTCAGTAAACACAGAGTTCATTGCCACCAGCTCTGGAATGCAGCTTCGGTTGTCTATTAAGGCGTCACAGAAAAAGAATATGTGTTCATCGCATCATGGATGTAAGCTGGAAGACTTAAATTGAAAGCCATAGAGGGCACACCTGCATCTGATGTACGGACTCATTTAAGAACAATCCTTGTGTGCTCCCACTTGGGAGGGAGGCCATGGACTGCTGAGTGTCACCACCATTGTGCACCTGTCCCGAGATACTGTGTGGTTCTCTGAGTCACCTGGTGCCCTTGTTACTGGAAGAGAGTCCACAACAGTGTCACTCACACCCTCAGACACTGATTTCAGAGCCCTGGCCCAGCATCATAGACAGTTCTTGAAACAGAGCAGACTGGGACAGAAGCACCAGGCAGAGCTCCTGCCTGTGGTGTGAGAGAGAGATCTCACAGACTGCCTCATTCAAATGAAACATGTGGTGTGAGAGAGAGATCTCACAGACTGCCTCATTCAAATGAAACATGTGGTGTGAGAGAGAGATCTCACAGACTGCCTCATTCAAATGAAACAGAGCAGAGAGTGCTCAGTCAGGAACAAGCTGGCCTTGCAAGCACAGGGCCTGAGCTGGATTCCAGAAAGCTGAGCACAGTGATGCATGCTCCAGAAAGCTGAGCACGGTGATGCATGCTCCAGAAAGCTGAGCACGGTGATGCATGCTCCAGAAAGCTGAGCACGGTGATGCTCCTGTAACCCCCCAGATGCCAGAAAGGGTGAAAATAGACAGATCCCTGGGCAAGCCAGACAGCTTAGTCTACTGAGTGAGTTCAGGACCAGCTAGAGACATTGTCTCAATAAATAGGACGGAGGCTCCTTGAAGAACCTCTGACCTCGTGTACATGTACACACATAGATACACACACCTATGCACATACACCTAAACACATATATTCTCACACTCTCACACATACACTCATACACATTCATACACAGACACATACACATATAGACACACTCATACACTCACACACACTCAAAATTCTCACTCGTACATACACGTACACATTCCCACTCACATTCTCTCTCTCTCTCTCT
>NW_022196897.1:165197734-165205741 GCF_008632895.1 Mastomys coucha | reverse complement strand
TCTCTCTCTCTCTCTCTCTCTCTCTCTCTCACACACACGCACGCACGCACGCACGCACGCACACACACACACACACACACACAGAGTCACACAGCCTACTAATTTCCATAACTGATGATTTAAGGCACAGGTATTCATATTATATGGACAGACTTAATTGATTTCTACTGACTTAATTCTGAGACAGTTTGTCCACATGGAGGCAAAAATGGTCACTAATCACTTCAGGGAACTGCTGACCAGCTTTATGTTCCTGTAAAAAGTCTCCCATGCACAAGTTTTGGGTGGATACTTAGTTGTCTGATGTGACCACCCCGCAACTCAGAGGCGGAGTAAACTGGAGGGTGAGGTCTATCTCTGCCATGCTCTGCCATGGCTGGAAACAGGAGGGTGGCTCCCCAGCGGACTCCTGAATGTGCTATCCAGACATGGACCTGGGCCAGTACCACTAGCCAAAGGCCTGTCCTATTGAAAAGAATGAGCTATAAGTAAGCTTTCACAATCCTCCTGGCCCTCAGCTCCTAAGAAATACTTAACGTCCCAGGCGACCCTCTTGCTCCTGATCACCAGTTCTCACCAGCATCGCTGAATGAAGAGAGCAGGTGGAGTCCCTGGACAGCCCTCTCAGAAAGTTGTGACTCTGGGAGCCCAAAATAGCCCACCCAAAAGAGAGCAACAGGCTTGCCCATCACAGACCCCACTCCCCACGCCAAGGGTTCTTTACCCTTGGATGCCTTGAGGGGCAGAAAATGCGAGCCTCACATAGCATCCACTGGATTCTCAGAGCATCCAGAGCGGACTCCTTGAGCAGGGCCTTGAACAGAAGTGCAAAGGAGCCTGGCTTCCCATAGAGATGCAACTGAACTCAGGAAATTGGTTTTGACTCCTCACAAAAGCAAAGAATCTCAAGGACCCACGCAGACTAGGAAAGCAGAGTGGAGTGGGGACAGCCTCTGGGACTTTGAGGGGACAGATGGATCTTCCCAGATCAGCTTAAGAGGAACATAACATCCCTCTATCTTCAGGAGGGATTGAGAAACAAAGTGATATCTGAGAGGAAGAAAGAGGGGCAGATGGTAGGTGGTAGATAGACAGGTAGACAGACAGACAGATGATAAATAGATCAATAGATAGATGGATGATACATAGATAAATAGACAGATCATAGATAGATGATAAATAGATCAATAGATAGATAGACAGACAGACCGATGGACAGAGATAGTTATACAGGTAATGACCATATGGACAGATAGATAAATAGACGATAGACAGATAAATAGATGCTAGACAGTAGATGGATGCTATAGATAGATGATAAAGATAAATGTGGATTTCTCTCTTTCTCTCTCTCTTGCTCTCTCTCTCTTGCTCTCCCTCTCCCTCTCCCTCTCCCTCTCTCTCTCTCTCTCTCTCTCTCTTTCTCTCTCTCTCTCTCTCTCTCACACACACACACACACACACATGCACTTCACCCTGGAGTAACACTCTGGAGTGTTATAAAAATGTTCCCAAAACACCGGTCAACCTCTGAGTACTGACAGTTTGAGTGAGCTTTAATGCTTCCTGTTTCACAAGGATTCTAATGCTGGTTCTTGCCTTTTCATAAAGAAGAAGTCACTAAATCTTTTCTTTTTCAGCCAGGGTGGTCAGGTCACACCTATACCAAAAGCCTCCCAATTACAATGGTATCTAGCAGTCAAGGTGCATTTTCCTTTCCAAGCACTGGTGGAGAAGCTCTGCCCCTGGGGCCTGAGGCTCTCACCTTGCAGAGCCAAGGTACTGTCTAGCGCTCTGCTGCTCATGCAGCAGATGAAGCAATTTACATAGATGCTTACCAGCAAAAACATGCCAGGCAAGGAAGCTCATGTCTGGCTCATTCTCAAACCAGTTTCATAAACCCACCCAACCCTGGGTAGAGACATGTTGGAAAGTATAGTTACGCTATATGCAGGGAAGCTGGATGGTTGAAAATATTTATCACACCACAGTCATGCCTGCCACACACACTAATCTCGAGGCTACCAGTAACATGTCTCTTTATGTGTGTATGTGTGTGTGTCCTGGGTGTACATGTGTGTGCATAGTAAGAGCTATCTCTCTCAAGGGGGCTGAGTCCTCTATAGATGCTTTAAAATACTAAAAATCAGTGATTACAAAACATGAATGTTTTTGTAGGTTTGAATAGAGTTGAAGGTCTCCTCTAAGAGCTTATGCAAATATACTCACTTTCTGAGCAACAGGGGCAGGCATAGAGCCTTTTGGTGGCCAGTGAGCAACTCACAGTGGCCAACAGTACAGTGCTGTCCAAGGTTCTGGAGGCAGAGCCTACTTCCTAGAAACATGGCCTCATGCATCCCTCATTGCAGATGGCCCTGCTCCCATGAAGACGAATGCTCAGAACAGGGACAAGATAGCAGGGCTATTAGACAGGGGAAGACTGGAGGGGGTTGCTTTGGGTCCACAGGGAGGAGGTCCTCCTCATGTGCCCCAGAGTGGTATCAGAATGAAACATTTGAGTTCTCTTTGGCATCTGTCCCTTTCCCTGAGAGAGGACTCCAAAAGCTGGCTCGTAGGTTTGGCAAAAGGATAACCAGGTAACTGAGGCTGAACCTGTTACCAGGTGATAGCCCACAACAGACTGTAACCGTCTCCTGTGACCTCAACTCTCCCTGGGTCCTCAGATGAGAGTCTAGACAGGTGTGGGAAGCTGTGGATTTGAAGAGGCCATGCTAGCCAACCACACTCCAGGGGCCACACTAACCAGCCACACTCCAGGGGCCACACTAACCAGCCACACTCCAGGGACCACGCTAACCGGCCACATTCCAGGGGCCACACTAACCAGCCACACTCCAGGGGCCACTCTAACTAGTCATACTCCAGGCTCTGCCTTCCAACCTTCCCCTTGTCAAGCCCTTCTCAGACAGCACCCTATCATACAGAGCAGTGTGTGCATGAAAACCCTAGGTGTATGGCACCTGAGCTGCTTCTGGCTTTTTCATGACCTCACCAGCAGGAATTGGACAAGTACAAAGGACCCTCTCATCGTTAAAAGCGGTGATTTACGGGATGGACCTAGTCAACTTCTGCCTGCCTTTGAATGTGTGTAACACAGTCCTGCCGGGTGATAATTAAATCCCTACATTGCTGTCAAGCCAATCTCTTTACCCATCCAATCTGTAACAGCACATTTTATTGTCTCTATTTTTATTTTTTAATTAAGATGGAAATGGTTGTATTCTGTGAGAGACAGAAGAGAAATGAAACAGGCTGCTGCTTCTCGAGTCAATCATGGGGCTCCCGATCAAGGACCCTGAGGGGAACACAGCTTTCAGTGCAGCCACCTTTTACTTGACAGGTATGTATTGATCACCTACTATGTGTCACAGTCTCTGGGGATTCACTGATGAGGTCAATAGAGCATGTCATGTGGGTGGGACGTTAGCTCTGTTGAGAAAGCGGTTACCTTCGAAGCTTGAGGACCTGGGTCTGATCTCCAGAACCTATGTGAAAAATAGCCAGGCATGGCACTATGCTGCAATAATCCCAGCCCTGAGGATGCAGAAACAGATGGGTCCCGGAAGATCAGTGGCCATACAGCCTAGTTAACTTGGTGAGCTTTGGGACTGTAGTGGTTTGAATATGCTTGGCCCAGAGGGTGGCACTATTAGGAGGGTGTGGCCTTGTTGGAGGAAGAGTTGTCACTGTGGGGGTGGGCTTTGAGATCCTCCTAACTGCTTGGAAGCCAGTTTGCTCCTTGGTTTCCTTTGGATGAAGATGTAGAACTCTCAGCAACTCTTGCACCATGTCTGCCTGGATGCTGCCATGTTCCCACCTTGATGATAATGGACTGGACCTCTGAACTTGTAAGCCAGCCCCAATTAAATGTTGTCCTTATAAGAGTTGCCTTGGTCATGGTGTCTGTTCACAGCAGTAAAACCCTAACTAAGACAAGGCCAATGAGAGAATCTGTCTCAGAAACAGAAGGGTTGATTGAGAGTGAGGAACACCAGGCAAGGTTGACCTCTGTGTCCCCAGACACCACTGCCTATCTCTGGGTCCATGCAATGGTGGAGCTTCATGCTCATCCCTGCTCACTCCCAGCTCCCTGTCCTCCATCCTTCTCATTCTCCAGTCTCCCCAGAACTTTTTGTCCCCCATTTTCTGCCTGCATAGCCTCCTTAAGTCATTCTGGGCTGTCAAGAGCTTGGGCTCTATCATAGAAAGATTATTAAATTTATGCCATAGGCCCATGTGTTTAATTATGTGGCCTCCAGCTGGACACAGGCTTTGAACTGGGGTCTACCTGGAGGAAGTGAATCCCTGAGGGCAAGGTTTCTCAGTCAAGTCTCACTTCTTGCCTTGCCTCTGTTTCCTGGCTGTTGATGCAGTGTGGCCAGCTGTCTCAGGCTCCTGGCACCTTGCTTTCTCCACCATGGTGGACTATATTCCCTGAACAGAGCTAGAAACACACTCTTTCCCCATAACGTTGCTTCTGTCAGACACTAGATTATAGCATCAAGGAGTACAGGCTCCAACGGGCTTCCTCCTGGGCAGCCCACCAGAGCAGGTCCTTATGGAGGAGTCACCACAGGGGTGGTCTGCTTTCAGACCAGGGATGAGGTATCAAAACGTGGCCTTGGCACCATTCCCCTCCCTGCCTGTCACTCTCAGTCCTGATACCATCATCACTAACCTGGCTACAGCAGGTGACAGCTCTCAAGCATCAGGCAGTGCGAAGAAGCCTGCCATGTCTATATACATGTGTGTGTGCGAGACCAAACACCTCCGTTTGCCAGGAACTATGAGCTTTCCCAAGATATGGGACTGACTTTCAATGTTAATATGGCTTAAGCGTGTCACCTCAGACATGCATATACCTGTGTGTATGTGTCTGCATGTGTGCACCTGTGTATATTCATGGACATGTGTGTGTCTCGGTGTGTACATAGACAAGTGTGTATTACATATGCCTTTGTATATATGTCAATGTGTATGTACATGTGTGTGCCTGTGTATGTGTATACACATGTGAGTGTATACTGATGTGTGTGTGTGTGTGTGTGTGTGTGCATGCCAGTGTATGTATATTGGAATGTATGATTACCAGTATATTTGTATATGTACCTGTGTGCCTTCATGTGAGATGCTAACACACTCTGGCCTACTTCCTGTTCTTCTGGACAGCCCACTGATGCCACTGATGCCACTGATGCTACCTGATGCCACCTGATGCCACTGATTCCACCTGGACCATGCAGCTTGTAGTTCCTTTTCTCTTGTTGAGGAGAGAGAAGGCCACACATGGTCCACAATGTCCCAGGACTGAAGATTTCCCACAAGTCTCTGTGGTGAAACTGCTAGAGACTGCAAAGAGTGGGGTGCCCAGCAGAACACCCCCACATTGTTCTTAAACTACAGCATATTTTGTTTTGGTTTTGTTTTGTGCATTTGAAGCTCAGTCTAAGGCCCACATGCTCCTGCAGAGAGTCAGTGGGGAAGGTTTCTGTGATCCTACGCTCATCCCCTCTAGGTCCATGTTTGTCTCCATATGCAGGCTTCTTAAAGGAGTCTGTGAGTATCTCTTCAAAGCAAAGATACCTTCCTGCCTGCAGTCTTTCATTCTGAGGCAGAGTTTCCCCAAACTGCGAGAGCTGTTCTCATGCTGTGCACAGAGAACCAGCACTGGACAGAGGTGGGAAGCCCTTGCTTGCTATGCATGCTGGGAGTTGAGGTGAGTGAAGAGATACCATCTAAAGGAGAGGAGCAAAGCTGAGCCAAAGCTACTGAATGGCATGTCGCCGCTCCTGTCCACCCTCAGACAGCCGATAACACAAGGTAAAAGTTCTATGTTGATGATGGCAGAGAAGAAGGACTCGAGGTGGAGACGGGAACAGTGACACCAACACAGAAACAGATACGGAGGTTCTTCAAAAAACTCAAAATGGTTGAGTAACATGGCTGCCTGTGATTCCAGAGGATTTAAAGTCAGTGTGTTAAAGAGACTTCTAATGCCTGCATACACTACAGAACTGCTCACAACAGCCAAGTCACAGGATCCACCTATAAGTGTCCATGGACAAAATGGACAAAAGACAAGGGATCGTGTGTACATAGTGGCTACTACTCACACGTTAAAGAGATGAAAACAAAGTCATTTTTGATAACCTACATCCTCATTTATGAAGCTAATCAACACTATGCTCAGTAATGAAATCCAGGACCCGGAAGGCGTGTTCTTACTTGTGTGATGTGTTGCAATGGTGAGCGAGGTAGAGAGCTCAGTGCTCACTGCTAGAGGCCCAGGAGCCAGAGAGAAGGAACGAAACTGATGGAGAGCCCGACAGCTGGTCACAAGGAAGACCGACTAATGGGAGACACTTGGTTAGTGCTGAGGGTGCAGGTAAGCCCCACAGTTTTTAAACTGGAGGGGAACTTGAGCTTGGTCACAGCTATTCTCATTGATGGGTTTGGGGAAACCTACTTGGGCGGCTCTCATGCCACTGTAACTATAGAAGCTCACTGAAGAGAAGCCATGTCGCATCCCCTAGCCCTCTCTCAGGATGTCTCTCTGAAATCATCTCTCTGGACAACCAAGCCCTTCTCAGTGTGTTTCCATCCTCAAAGCCTTCAAAGGCCATTCTTCTGTCTTAGATTTTCCTTCACGGCTCGTACCCTTCGGCACACTGAGCCTTTGATGTGAGAAACCAATGCTTAACTTTTAAATTTTGTCTCCAGAAAGTAGTGCAAAGTGAATCAGAAAGGTTAAAATAATACTTCTCATGAGCGCACGGCAGCAAATTTCACGCTCAAGAATGGAATATTACATAAAAAATTAACATCACCTCATGCTCTTAACTCTTAATGTGGTAGCCAGTCCTGGCTATCTGCATCCCACCAAGGTCCTTCAGGCACACAGCCTCACCAGGCATGCGGTGGTGCTCAGTCCTTACAATGTTCACAGGTCTAAGGACCTCAGCTCAATCCCTAGAACCCATTTTTTTTTAAATAAAAAAGCCATGTCTGGTAGCATATGACTGCAGTCCCAGAACTGGGAGAGATATGGGACCCCTGAAGCTGCCAAGAGGACAGCCAACCCAGCCTCCTTGGCAAGCCCAAGGCCAAGAAGAGACCTTGTTTAAAACACAGTTGGGCTGGAAAGACAGCTCAGGATTCAAGGCACTTGGTGCCCAGCCTAACAACCTGGGTCTGGGGAGAAAGAAGCAAGTCCTGTGTGTCGTGTCATGATCTCCACATATATGTGGTGATGTGCATGTGGGTACACACACATTCACGCAAGTGAATAGATGTAATAAAAATTTACATGATACTTGAGCAATGACACCCAAGATTATCTTTTGGCCTCTATTCTATACATATGAATATGCATACATTTGTACACACAGAGAAGGAGAATGAGCTAGAGTGAGCATGAGAGAAAAAGAGAGAGAGGAAGAGAGAAAAAAGGGAAGAAAGGAGAGAGGGAGACAGAGAGAGACAGAGAGAGAGAGAGGAGTTTTTGTGTGTCTGCTTGGCCTCAGCAAGCAGAACAATAAATCTTCAAAGCTGAGACATAGAATGGAAAAGCCCCTGTATGTTTGGATATGTAATGTCACCCCTGACTCATGTGTTTGAATATTTGGTCTTCTGCTTCTCTCTTGAGAAGCCATGGAACTTTCCAGGTAGATTCTGGCTGTTAGGACTGGTGACTGGGAATAAAGCTAGACCTCACTTCCTCCTCAGGTTCTCCTTTCTTTTCCTGGCCCACCCAGATATGAGGGACACACACGTCATGACTTTTTCAACGTACGTTATGACCTTCCCACACTCCACCATGACCTTCCCACACTCTACCATGATCTTCCCACACTCCATCATGACCTTCCCACACTCTACCATGACCTTCCCACACTCCATCATGACCTTCCCACACTCTACCATGACCTTCCCACACTCCACCATGACCTTCCCCACACCTCACCATGACCTTCCCACACCTCACCA
>NW_022196897.1:165196158-165197683 GCF_008632895.1 Mastomys coucha | reverse complement strand
CTTCCCACACCTCACCATGACCTTCCCACACTCCACCATGACCTTCCCCACACCTCACCATGACCTTCACACGCCTCACCATGACCTTCCCACACCTCACCATGACCTTCCCACACCTCACCATGACCTTCCCACACTCTCACTACTATAGACTTCTCTGTGCTTCGGCTTCCATTGAGGACCTCAACTCATGAGCTGCATGCATGCATGTCAGGCAGATCTGTGAGCATAGGCAGTGCCCTGTCCCCTCTGATACTGAGCTTCCAGGTAAGTACAGGGCATTTTGCTTTCTACTCTTTAAACATTCAGATTATCTATGTGGGCCTGGGTGCCGTGAAAGAGGGAACGGCAGTAGGCGGGGGACTCTCGGGGACATTTTACAGTTACTGTGCCAGAGACACAGACTGTCATGAGAGGAGAGCAGCCACCAAGGCTGTAGACTCAGAGAAGGTAGGGAAGGCTTGGAGACTTCCTCAGAAGGAAGGGATACAAGACTGAGCACCAGCTGGCTCAGTGGAATGGGAGAGAGCCACCAACCACAGAACTTGTAAGGTGGGGACGTGAGCTGACCCTCTGGGAGACTTTGTGAAAGAAGGCAGATTCCCTACACAGGTCAGATGGGAGAGCAACAGAGCCTCTGTGTGGAAGGGAATCCTCAGAGATGGAGACCCCAGTCCACCGCAGCAGTGGTCTGGGTTGGCTACAGGCATCCCAATCAGCCTTCAGGACCCCTCATATACCACTAGGGAGATAGATGGAGTCCATGCATGAGGGTAGAGCAGGCTTTAACCCTGTGTGTTGGGTACATGTCATGATAATACAGAGACTTGAATGTGACAGTGGCCATCCCTCACAGGTGAAACACAAACCTTTATCTCCAAGTGACAGCTTAGACAATTCCCCACCTGATAAACAGGGACCTTGACACCCGGGGCATTAATAAACGTGTCCACGTAGCACGGAGAATGGCAGCGAACTCTGTGCTCCCAAGTTTAGATTCTAAACAGCTCACTGCAGAATTCCCCCACCCTGTGTTTTCCCTAATAAAGCCTGCAGGCTCAGCCTGGGGTACAGGGTGGGGACTGGATCTCGGTCTCTGAGTAACTCATTCCCATCGGGTGTGTCATTAATCTTGTCTGGTGGGCAGGCTTGTCTCCATTTTCAGATGTTGAATAAATAAATACACAGAGAAGCCTGATAAAGACATCATCTGCGAGCTTCGGAGTGGCTCTGAAATGATTCTCGAGCCCGGAGATGGTAGGAGACACCAAGAAAGTCAGCAGAAAGCTCCAGGCTTGAGCCTTTGATCTCTGCAGGGCTCAGATCATGCCCCCACCAACCCCCACGCCTAGGTTTAACCAGCACCGGAAGGATTAACACAGAGCTCAGAGCTCCCGCCCCGCGCCATTCCCAGTGAATGCATTTGAGGCTGCCTGCACCACACAGGGCAGTGAACTACACCCAGGCTCATTACTTTTCCCCCTCACTATAGAGGGAATATTTAACTATCTTTTTTTTTTTTTTT
>NW_022196897.1:165167706-165196081 GCF_008632895.1 Mastomys coucha | reverse complement strand
TTTTCAGCATGGGGTACTTCATCTCTTGAATAATAATTTACCAGGAAAATAAGGGCAGAGAGGAAAGAATCTGTTGAGTTTTCGTGTTTTACTTTTAATAGATTTTCTTAAAGCAGCAACAAATTAAAAAACTTGACCCCCAACAGTGTAGCCTTTTGGGTCAGAAGACCTCAGCTTGAGCCAGAGACAACCCCAGTTTAACATCCCTAAGTAAGAATTGCTACCTTAGGATTTTCAGCCCTGTGTTCCTGCTGCTAGGATGCACTGCACAGGTCTCTGCGTAGATATGGGGCAGGCGTATAGGGAATAGGGCTCAGGGCCCATGAGATTAATAAACCATGCTGCCCTCCTCCAGCACAGCACAGCAGGGTGGGAGGAGCCATCCTGAGGGCTACAGAGATGGCGGGAGGAGGAGATCTCAATAAGCTTCACTGCTACTCCACCCACCCCTTTGCAAACCTGAGCTTCTGGGCTTCGCTTTCACCTTCCTCTGTAAACAAACACACAGCAAGGACTGTGGAGCACCAGCCACCCATCCAGACCTAGGGGCTGCTGAAGCCCATGTCAAAACTTCCCAGCTTCAAGGACAGCAAGATCCCCAGCGTTGCTTGAGTTCTGTCCCAGAGATTATTCACTTATTCCATAGACACTGGCACCCCTAACCTGGGCCCCAGAGAACTGCCTTGCCACTTGCCCCTAGCTGTATGAGTTCTGTCTCCAGCCATCATCCCACACCTGGCCCCCTATGCCAGGTGGCCTCCATGCCTGTCCTAGTAGCAACCTTGTTGCAGGATATTTAATCACATTGTGAACACAGACATTGTACTGTTTACTGGAAAAAACCTGTTTCTAGTTGTAGTGTGGCTCACCCTTAGCACACACCTTTAATCCCAAACAATGTGAATAAAGTTAGTTCATAGAAGGAAGTACCGTTGTTTGGAAGTGATGTCTAACTGAAATTTTACAGGACAGGATAAGTCCAACTCTCATGAAAACAGAGAGAAAAGAGCTTAGTTAATAGAGAGAAACACACATACACTCATCAGGACATACCACACACTAGGACCAAACAGTTCCACATGTAAGAGGTTTAATTGAGAGGGAGAGAGGGCAGTAGCAGAGAGAGAGGAGGGAGAGAGAGAGCTAGGGAGGAGTGTTCCCCATATATATGTATATATACATGTACATAGGGTTTCTGACATAGTGGCCACAGGTAAAGGTGGGAGGTGAGCCCAATGGATTCTGGGAATATGGCGGCTGTTACCCTGGCAACAGGTCTGTGAGGCCCACCCATGTGATGTCAAGGGCTTGTAGGCCCTGATACTAACGTGTGCACACACACATACACACACACACACACACACACACACCAAAGAAAGAGAGAGAGAGAGGGAGAGGGAGAGAGAGACAGAGAGAAAAGGAAAGAGGGAGGGAGGGAGGGAGAGAGAAAGAGGGAGAGAAAGAGAGGCTTTTACTAGAAGAGTTATAGAAAAAGAGGTTGCAGAGAGAGAGAGAGCAAGCTAAATCCAGGTGAAGACAGAATGAGCCAGAAAATGAGAAGGAGCTAGAAGATTAGAACAGACTTCTAGGGTTTGTATGAAGCTAAGCAGAGCAATTCAGTCAAAGGCTGAGAGAGAAGCCAGATTGAATCAGTCGTCTTGAAAAGGAGCTTAACCCAGAACAGCTGAGTTGAACCAGCCAGCCAGAGTTCAGAAAAAAAAAAAAAGACAAGAAAGGGTGAGCTTAATTAGCATTAAGTCTCTGAGGCTGAAACCTTCTAGGCCTAGATAAGATTGTACAGAGGGTAGAAGCTTCCAGAGCTAAGCCTAGGTTAGCAGACTAGGCAGTAAGCTTCAGAGAACAATACAACAGGCAGATAAAAGTTGCATTACAGTACCTCTCACTCTCCAATGCAGCTGAAAGGAGTTTCAGATCTCAGTGGTACAGGCCTGCTATTCTAGCTTGTCAAGAGGCTGAAGCAGGAGGTACATTAGTTTGAGGGTTGTCTAAAATACAGAGTTCAAAACTAGCCTGGACAATACAGTAGACTCTAATTCAAAAAATAAATTAAATAAAATAGCAAAAGAGACATAGGGATGCCCATACATCATATCCAAAATCCTGAGTTCCATCTCCCGTACTTAAATAAATAGTAAATAAATAAATAAACAAACTAACAAACTCATTGGGGAAACCTTGGTGTGGTGATTTGAATATACTTGACCTAGGGAGTGGCACTATAAGGAGATGTGGCCTTGTTGGAGGAAGTGTGTCACTATGGAGGTGGGCAATGAACCCCTCAGCCTAACCATATGGAAGTCAGTCTTCTCCTAGCAGCCTTCGGATGAAGATGTAGAACTCTCAGCTCCTCCTGCATCATGCCTGCCTGGATGCTGCTATGTTCCCACTTTGATGATTATGGACTGAACCTTTGAACCTGTAAGCCAGCCCCAATTAAATTTTATCCTTATAAGAGTTGCCTTGGTCATGGTGTCTGTTCACAGCAGTGAAACCCTAAGACACTTGGTTATATAATCCACGTTTAGCTTTCTACTGAACTCAGGAGAAAAATGAGAACTCTGCCTGTCCAGTAGCACTGCATGCTTTGGCTCACTGTCCATTGTTTTCTCCTCTGATCTCTCTGCCTGTCTACACTGGCCTGTATTCTTCCTGTGCAGCTTGGTTTTATTCTCTTCATCTCAGGACCTTTACATATGTCCCCCTTGCCTGCTGAGATGTCATCAGCTGTGGGAAATCTTCCTTGTCATGCTTTCTGAGTAGATGAGCAGACAGAGCTGCCTGCATGCTCACACCTCTCAAGCACAGAAGCCAGAGCTTTTCCATATTCTGGAAACCTCTAAGTGGTTCGTTCATTTGCTGCTGGTGTGGTACACTTGGGCGAACTGCAAAGCCCTACACGACAGGAATTGAGCCTCAGTTCTGCTGTCATCAGTATAGTGTATGTGTGTGTGTGTTTGTATGTATCTGTGTGCATGCATGTGTGTTTGTTTTATATCTGTAAGCATATGTGTGTGCATGTATATGTGAGTTTGTGTTATGCATATATGTGTGTGCATGTGTGTATGAGTGTATACATGTGTGTTTGTCTTATGTATGTATGCATATATGTATACATGTGTTTGCATGTATATGTGTGCGTGTATGTTTGTGTTATGTCTGTAAGCATATCTGTATGAATGTTTTTGCATGTCTGTGTACATGTGTATTTGTTTACATGTGTGTACATGTGTTATGAGTATGTGTTTGTGTTATGTCAGTAAGCATATGTGTGTTCATGTGCATACATGTGTGCAGAGACTTGTGGGGGTCAGAGGTTGATATTAGGTATCTGCCTCAATCATACTTCATTTTTTATTTTTAGTGGCAGAGTCTCTCACTGAACCTAGAGCTAATGATTTAGCCAGAGTAGCTGGCCAGTGAGCCCCAGCCATCCATCTGTCTCCACATCCTCAACTCTAGAATCATAGGCACGGGGGTTTCTTTTTTCTTCTGTTCTTAGGAAGGTGTGTGGATGCAAACTCAGCCCACCCCCACCTAGCAGCGTCTTACAGGGAACCCTCTCCCACATCAAGTGTGAGAACTTGATGACCGGTATCAGTGCTATGTGGGCAAGCGAAACTCTTTACAGCAGAGCTATCTGAGTTCCTGGGGCTGGGGAGAAGCCGATTCTCAGAGAAGGAGGCTCAGACACCGAGGAGGCTCAGAGAGCTGTAAGCCTCAGGCTGAGGAGATGTGGTGGGTGAGAGCTCACGTTTAATAACAAGCCCTTGGCTTTAATTCCCTGCACCATGGAAAAGCTGAGCATGGTTACAATTCTCAAAACACAGTGTTGGGCACTAAGAAGATTTCAGGAGCAACAATAGAGATACTTTCAGAGTTAATAAGAGACTCTGTCTCAAAACATAAAGTAGATATCCATAGTCGAAGACTCAAGTCTTCATCTGTCATCCTCATGAATTCTCATCTACATCTATTACACACACACACAAACACAATCACAATCACACACATATACACACATGCACACACAGAAAAACATACATTCACACACACATAAATGTACATACATGCATACACAAACACACTCACACACATATACACACATGCACACACAAACACATGCACACATCACATATGCACACACAGACACACATGCACACAAATATACACAAAAAACATTCACACAATACACAAACATACATGCACACACACAAACACAGAAACACACAGACACACATACAAACACACAGAAATGGTGGACTTCCTAGCGATGTCTTCTTCAGCTGCTCTCTACCTATGCTCCGTGAACAGCCCCAATAAATCCATTGGTTCAGCACGCTCAACTTTGGAGGGACTCAGGTGGGATATTCTTTGGTTTGCTTCAGTGCCCCACTGGGGTTAATAGACATTTGTTCATGTCTCCTCAGAAAAAGTCTTATTACAGGTACCCAGCTCTGCCCCTTCTCAAAAATCACATTAAAAACTCTGGGAATTGGAGTCCACCTCCCGTTCCTGGCCCATAGCTGCTCTGCACGTTATCTATGTAGACAGAATATTCTCGAACAGTTTATCTTCCTGCTTTCACAACCCTCTGCATGATCAGCAGTGAGTCTTCTGGACCAGGCCCCTGCCTCCTGGCTAGTGTACTGCAGGGAAGGCAGCTGCAACAGCATTTCCCGGGGAACACTTCAGGTCTAGGGAGCTCACGTGACCTAGGAATCCTGCAAGCCAGGAGACAACAGCTGTCCAGGGGGGTTGCACCCAGATGAAGCTGCTGGCTACTCATCACCATGTGCCCAGCCTGCTGGGTTCCATACCCAATGCCTGTGTGGATCTCAACCGGTTGCCAGAATGAAGGCAGTCCCAGCAATTGTAAACATTTCTTGATAAAAGAGACAATGGGGCTAAGCAGAGGCAAACCAGAAATATACAAAAAAAGAAAGAGAAGAAAGTTCTCTGAAATCACGATAGTTTGTAACAATAGCAGAGAATGGCTCAGCAGTATCTTCAGCATCCAAAGCTACCAATTAAAGCTCTGTTGGGCCAAACGCCCCCTACAGTTAGTGATGCCTGCAGAGCTCAGAACAGCTCCCCTCTGCTGTGCTGATCCCCCACCTCTGTGATTACAGAAGCCTCTGCAAAGACTGGTTGGAGCAGCAGAGGCCTCACAAGCTATTAAAAACATTTTCTGATTTATTTATTTTTCTTAAATGAGAAAAGGAGAGAACAGCACCCAGGAGGAACTGGTTACAATGTAACTCTCGATGTGGGTGGAAGAAGAGGAGAGAGAGAGAGACAGAAAGAGAGAGAGAGAGAGAGAGAGAGAGAGAGAGAGAGAGAGAGAGAGAGAGTGAGTGAGGGGGGGGTCCGTCAAACTAACAGCCCCTGGTGTCAGGTGTGGGAACTGGTTACAATGTAACTCTTGATGTGGGTGGAAGAAGAGGAGAGAGAGGGGGGGAGGGGTCTCGTCAAACCAACAGCCCCTGTTGTCAGGTGTGGGTCTCTGTGGTCTGGGATAACTCCCAAGCCCTTCAGGAACTCCTTTCACAGACAGTAGCCTGATGCTTCTCAGCAGGTCCACAATGTCACAGGAAGCATTGTGGTTTTCATTTTCTTCTGTGTTCTCTGGACACGAAATAGCTCCTCCTTCATATTTGAATATATGATGGGTGGGGATGGAGCCATGATTCTGGTTTTTGAGGACTCAGCAGTTTCAAGATTCATCCCTGGGGAGGAGTGTGCTTATTTCCAGAAAACAAAACAATCTTTACAGATGCCTCTCCACTTTGCAAAGTGAGGAGCTCACACGCTGCTGCTCGCTGCTCAGGATGGTGGAGGCTCTAAACTAGCAGGGTGTCACTGCCCAGCCGGGTTTCTCACACAGGCTGGGGATTGACCACCAGTGCTCATGCTTGTGTGAAAAGTGCATTTCTATGCTGTTTCTCTCAGCCCTGGTAATCTTCATCTTATGTTCTGTGTTGCTGTGAACAGAAAAATGCTTATTTAAATAATGTACTTTTTAAATGGGAGAGAAAAGGGAGATGGAGAGAGATGTCAGACAGACAGGCAGGCAGTCACTTTCTGTGGATGTTGCTGCAAAATGCTGCTGGCCTGAGGAAGGGCCAGCCACATATCATGATATCATGTCCCAGATACCAGCAGACATGATACTCACATGCCACCCCCCCCTTCCTTCATTCTCCAAGACCCCTTTGCACACTAGGCTTGACCAATGAGAGTGCTTTATCCCTCTGGTTGCCTTCACGACTGAATCTGGCCAATGAGAACCTTCTCGGAGATTCTTTTAAGCATCCTCTGTAGGTTAGATGTTTTCCACGGAGAGGCAGCCCCTTAGAGTAACCAATGGCCAGTTTCGGCCCCCAACCAAGGATAACCAGTGGAGGGTAAGCTCACCTTCCTGCGAGGCGTCTCTGCTCAGTTATTAGAGGCTGGAGATGTCTCTCCTGTGAGCTCCCACTTCTTTTGGAGTGGTCCCTTCACACAGGCAAAGCCGTTTCTTCTGAAACAGCAGCCCTGGGGTCTCATTCTCCCTCTTCTAGACATCGGTTTCTTCTCAGTCACGATCAAGTTCCTGCTGAACTCAGGTGCATACCCAGTGAAGGACAGATGTCTGTAAACAGGCAGATCGGTCATCCATCACTTGGAGCAAAGCACAGAGAACTTAGCGGACATTCGTGCTGACCTTTCAGGAGGCAGGGGATGGCGAACCAGGCCTTCCTCACAGATGAATGCAGGGAGAAAGGCACTCTCAGTCTTCGGATGGAGACCAGGAGTTGTGAGAGCCCTTCATCTTGTTACATAGTTGCTTTCTCTAAGACCTTCTCTCCAGTAACACTTGTCAACATGAAAATGTGCAGAATCTACGTGACATGTGAAGAATGGCAAGCCTTGGCCAGCTCCTTCTGCTGCTCTGTGACCTGGGGGCTTTCTCAGCTCCTTGCCCATCCCTCCCCTTCTGCTGGTGAGGAGGTCACAGCAGTCTCACCTGGGAAGGGCTGAGCACAGTGCCTGGGTAGGGCAGGTCATTGCTCTGTGGGACTTTGTTCTGTCCCTTTATCTCCATAGCCTCAATTGTCTCTGCAGACCACCCGACGGCCTTGCTGCCATCTGAACATGGGGGGAAGATGTGGAGGGCAAATCAGAAACCATTCTGGTTAGACTTCTGCCAGCACAGGCAGAGTCCTGCTCTTGCTCTCTAGACCTAGGGCATCATGTTCAAGGACAGGTTACAAAGAGAAAGAAAATAGCACCCAGGAGACCTAGAAACCAGTGAGCTCTTGGATGGCATGAGCCCATGTCAGCATCCCTGGACTGTTCGATGTGCTAAAGTACGATTCTACCTTGTTTCTCAAAACCTATGGACTTCGTGTGGGGAATCTGGCCTTGTAGAAACCCTGCAGCCTCTCCAAGAAAGGGGAGGGGCAGACAGACAGACAGTGTCCATTTCATTCCACACTAACCTCATCACCTACCTTCCTCCTGCATCACACTGGAGAATCCAAGGTGACCCATCAGGTGGTCCCTGTAGCACTGGTCCTTGCTCTGTTTGGGACCTTCAGTCATACCTCCTTGGGTCTTCCCCACAGGGCTGCATGTGTTAGTGTACTGTGATGAAATACTTGATTACATAAAAGGGTTTCTTTTGTTCAGAAGTTGGTCCACCGTATCTGCGGTGCGTGGGGGACCACAGCAGCGCTCATCTCGGCTGGATCCTTTCCTTTCCCTTCCCAGGTGTCTGGCCTAAGGTTTGGGCTGTCCACACTTGGGGTGAGAACCCTCCCCTCTGCACACCCCCCCGTGGTAGCACCCTCGGAGTCATATGGGGAGAGTGTACTCCACCCCTTGGCTCTGTCTCCATCTAAGCAAGGTGGCAACTGGAGACTAACGATCTCCTCACTGCATCCATCATGTCAGGGCTGGGTGAAAGCTCTGTCAGTTTAAGCCCAGCAAAAGCCACCCAGCAGGACACCACCTCAGCCTGGATGGCCATCTGAGGGAAGGGAAGGGCCTGAGGTGATGGTAGAGAACGTTCCCTAAGAGATGAGCAAACCGGTTAAATCCAGTTCTGCTTCTGCTCTTTCCTAGGGGTGTTTGCATGTAGGAATCAGCAGCAGAGATGCTTTCTGAGTTTCCGGAAGCCCGAGGCTCTGCTTGGGATTTAAGCTTGGAGGCTGGTTAGCAGGACGTTCCTCTTCCATCCAACACAAACTCTGTGGGGTCTCAGGAGCCACTGTGCTGGCTGGCTCACTCTTGAGTTGATTTAAAGACATTAGTAATAAAGTTATAAAAACTGTAATTCTGATCTTTTGACTAAGAAGAGCATAGACTGCCCATAACTCTTCAGTTTCCCTCAGAAGACCCCAGTAGGACATCACTGGCATAATTTGTCTTCCCCTGGCGCTAGTGAGCAGATCCAAGCAGGCTGCAATCACAAATCATGATCTCTCTCTCTCTCTCTCTCTCTCTCTCTCTCCCTCTCTCTCTCTCTCTCTCTCTCTCTCTCTCTCTCACACACACACACACACACACACACACACGCACCCATGCGAATAAAGACAAGATCCAAAGCCATACACTCTTATGAGATGAGAGATACATAGTGGCTTTTGAAGTGGAAACTTAATAATTCTTTGGAAAATTGGTCGGATGGTGTTCTGCTAGGGCAAACACGTGAAGAAGTGTTTACCTGAAGTGGACACGTGTGAATGACTAAGGTAGACTCCTGAAGGAACGTTTAGCTGAAGCAGACACAGGTGAAAGGATGTTCTGCTAAAGCAAGCACATGAAAGGACACATGACAAAGGATTCTTTGTTAAGGACACGCATGTATTGGTCCACCTTACATGCTTAGCTGAGCTTTATTTGTCAGGATGCCATAGAGAGAAGTGCACCAAAAACCTTCTGGTGGTGTGCTACAATTTGCTGCTGCCTCTGAGGACATGGGCTGATTGACAGAGTGATGTCAACTGAGACAGGTGCACGTGCTGAGGCTAGATGCGTGCTGAGATGACATGTGCTGAGGCTAGACACATGGAGAACACGTGCTGTTTGGAGGGTTTAAATAGGACTTGACGGACAGTGACTGAGCCTGAGCCTGCTTGCTTATAGAGCTAGCTGTGCAACGCTTTCAGGTCTCAAGTCTTCGCTGATCTTCACCTTGCTGAGAGAGACACAGCCCAGACCTCCTCCAGGAGTTCCTCCTGGTCCCTCCTGCTAACTTGAGGTGATGCTGAGGCCTGGTTGTTCCTACTAGGCCATGCCACCTCTGCTGCTGACCCAATGTTTCTGTAAGGTGTTTGCAAGTGAATTGAGCTGCCACTGCTGACCTGTGAACGGAATGGCTGATTTCCAGACAACACAGATGGGAGTTGCTCCAAAGAACCTTTGTAAACAGGTCCACTTCCCCATATCCTTTCTTTCCCACTACTTCTGGTGGGTGGTGGGCTAAAAGGGAGGTAAAAGTGTTTAAGAACTATCATTAAAATGGCATTTAAGAAAATAAAAGTTACAGATTTTGGCAGGGGGTGGTCACAGGTATGGGGCAGGATAGGACATAATATAATGCCAATCCACCTGGCTTACATCATAACACAGCCATGATCTAGTGGGACTTATCAGTAGGAAAATTGCTACTGGTTTAGTAAGGGTTCTCTGGAGAAACAGAACCAAGGGAATGAATATATAATACACTTACTCATTTATTTAGTGAACTTTAAAATAATAGCAATGGCCAAATAACATCTGAGAAGTGTGGAACCCAGCCCTTGGCCCTTGAGACTGGGTGCCTCAACAGTAGGAGCAGTCCGATTACTTGTCTCTCACTGGGGACCATCAGTAGTCACTCAGTCTATAAGGTGAGGTGACTCAGTAGTCGTGATCTGGCACTCAGGGCCCGGGATGTTTCCAGGCAGCCTCTGCTCCCTGTTCACAACGAAAGCTTAGAAATGCTTGTACAACAGTCGGTGGAAGGCTCAGCAGTAACGACAACAGGGGAATCAACTCAACATCCAGAGGAAGGCGGAGACAGAAAAGGCAAGATATACTTCCCTCAGAAATGCCCCTTCCATCTGAACTGCTACCACGTACAATGGAGTACCTCTTCCCACATCAGCGTAGTCAGGACAATTCTTCAGCTCAGACTCACTATTTGGGTCATTCTATTTTGTGGCAAGTTAATATTAAAACCAAGCCATACATAGTTCTAGGCCAGAATCTGAAACCTAGATCTGTGCCTTCGGACTGCTCCTACTGTTGAGGCACCCAGCCTCAAGGGCCAAGGGCTGGGTTTCACACTTCTCAGATGTTATTTGGCCATTGCTATTATTTTAAAGTTCACTAAATAAATGAATAAGTGTATTATATATTCATTCCCTTGGTTCTGTTTCTCCAGAGAACCCTTACTAAACCAGAAGGCCTTTCCATGGAGTTCCATGGAAAACCCATGCCAGGCTCCGTCCCAGGAGATGGTGTCTGTGCTGGCCTTGGTGCTCCTGGGCTTGTAAAAGTGTCAGGCCATGTTCTTCCCTTAGTCTCCTGGGGTCCTTTATACCATGACGGTGGTTGGCTTTAGAACACTCTGCGTTAGTTACTTTGCTCGTGGCTATGACAAGATATTTGACAAGAAGCAATCCACCTTATAGTTGAGGGGTTACAGAAGCAATGTGCTTGCATTGCATCCACAATCAGGAAGCAGATCACGAACAAGAAGCAGAACCAGACTACAAAACTTGACTGTCCTCCCCTCTTTCCCCTCCCCGCCCAGTGACCCACTTCCTGCAGCAAGGCCCCACCTTCTAAAGGCTCCACAGCCCACACAATGCACTATAACACCCTCTAAGTCCTTTGTGAGCAACCTCATCTTGAGCCTGGATCACATCGGCCAAGCCTGTATTTTCAAAGGGGCATGGCAGTTCCCTGGGTACCTGGACATATTTAGGGAAACACAGCTAACAACTAAAAGATCTAACAACTCAGGGCTGATGTCACAAGTGTCAGAATTCTGGTGTCCTCAGAGGGGAAGGAGTGTGGACACAGTGGGTGACACAAAAGAACAGGCTACCAGGCTGGATGGGAGGCCCAGACAAATCCTTGTGTCCCTCTGTTTTCTAAGGATGACACTGCGGGTGACCACCAGTCTCTTGGGTGGCCTTGCTTAGCTACTAAGAGAAGGGGGAGCCAGCTTTGTCGTTAGATAGACCCACTTTGGTGCCCATGAGGGAACAGGTTTTAAGCCTGCTCGGGCCTCCTCTCGTTTGTCTGGTGGTGAGGAAGGCAGGGGAAGAGGTCATCTTTCCAACTGTTCTGTTTATGAGCCCATGAGGGCTTTGATTTTGTTTCTGATCTGGGTTAATCATTTATTCATGAGCCTTTGAAAATTAGACACCAGCTAATTGAAAGCTCATCAGAAGAATGGGTTCCACGCTCCTCATTAATTTCCACAAGAATGATTATAGTTAGGGGGACAGATTACATCAGCTCCCAGGAAGTGGGCTGAGCCACCTTGAACCTGGGTCCTCTCCTTATGTAGCCCTCTCTTTAAGGATTTTTCCTCCTAAAAGCATCGCCTTTTGCTGGTCTCCCTCCTACTGATAAGGGACAATGTCAAAGTACTTGACAACAGACATTCAGAACGGACTGCATTGCCAGACACATGTGTGGCCCATGATGAGAGCTGATGTTCAGAGGGAGAACACACGTGATTTCTAACACAGATATCCTGAAAATTACATGGATATAATTAGACTTTAAAATTTTACTGTTGACTCGAATCTCGAATTGGCTGGAAATCTTGTGTTTTTCTTTGGCAGCCCTAGAATGGAGGTCAACGGGAGCCCACCAAGTGCTCCTGCTGGGGGCCGGCTGCATCCGGCTGCATGCTGGGGGAATGAAGCCAAGTACTTTCCCTCAGAAGCTGTGGTTAAACGGTCCTAGTTACCAGGCTCTCCTCAATCTGCCTGTTCTTTAGTAAGAGGAGTCAGTGCCCTTTAGGAGAGGAAGGTATGGGACTATGACTGCCAGCGTATCCCCGTCGGTGTGTGGTAGAGGTGCCATTGCATATCCCTGTCAGTGTGTGGTAGAGGTGCCAGCATATCCCTGTCGGTGTGTGGTAGAGGTGCCAGTGTACCACCTGGGAAGAAATGCCCCTTCCTCAGTGGGACGCCTGGCTTGAAGCTGGCAGCCACCATGGTAAACCCAAGTCACTAGGAGGTCCCAGCGGCAGCCATTTCAGCTGAGGGCCAGAGCCTTCATCAGAGTTCCAGCTAACAACTGCCAACCCATGAAGATGTCGTGGGTCACTCCGCCCCTCAGTTCTCAAGTGACAACCCCAGGATCTGAGTCTGACTAAATGAGGCTGCGGATATGCCGCGTCTGCCTTGCTCTGGAAGAAAACCTCACTAGGATTTTTGCACAAAGTAAATCATGTTGTTCCTCTGAGCTGAGAGCAGAGCATTGTACAGCAGAAAGGCCTCGCTTCCTGCCTTTAGCACAGACAGGGGATAGAGTCGCATGCATGGAAGTTGTCTACCTGCATATAAGACTGTGAGTGTTTGGGTTTGGGAAAGATCTTTCCCACAAACACTTGGAAACTAGAGTCTTGGCTCTCTCTGGTAGAATTGCAATGATAAAGGCTATATGGGGGGAGGGCTTTAAAGGGACTAATACTGGCTGTGCAGGTATTATAAAAGAGTTATGAAAGAATGTCTAGGTCTGGATTTTAATGGCCCAGATCTGTGATCTCAGCACTCAAGAGGCTGAGACAGGAGAATGATGAGTTTGAAGCCAACCTGGACCCCATTACAAGGTCCAGGCTCCAAAAATAAATAAATATAGATAAAATAGAAGAGAAAAGGCCAAACCAGGGAGCCTGGCTGGCAGCTTTGCCCTGTGGTCGCCGAGCTGTGGTGCTGTGGCTGTGACACTGCCCCCATTGGTCTGTCACCAAGGCCACACAGAAGCCAGCCTCATGGGGGGAGGGGGAGGAGAGGGGAGACTTTACTGCCAGATCAAGGAAGAGGATGAGAGCACTGAGAGCTCCTGGACTGGGGCTCGGTGAACCTCGCTCTGAACTGTTATGGGTTTGAAGCCACCACTGAGTTGGGAGTGACCTGCTTCTGTGGCCAAAGGACAGGACTATTGGTCCAGTAGCCAAGTGGCCTCCACTTACTCACCCCTGGCTAGCTTGGCCTCTACGTTCAGGCTCTCAGACCCAGCCTGTCCCAGCTCCTCCCTCCATGTTTCTGCCCTGCCCTGCAAACTCCAGCTCCAAGTGAACAAGGCACAGAGCCTTGCCATGTGCCCAGTCCTGCCAGGGGTCACAGGCTCCTCGGGCGAGCTGCCTGCTGTCTGGCCCCGCTCCCCTTACCTTCTCTGAGCACCTCACCATGCTGGAGGAAATGGTGCTACTGAAAGCAAGACTCTAACAGAAAAGCAAGGCAGTACAGTCCATAAAGCCCTAAGCTCCTAAAGCCCCAAGACCTGAGTAGACCCCAGAGCCCACAGAAGGTGGCAGGGTGTGTAGACCTCAGACTCCACAGAAGGCGGCCGGGTGTGTAGACCCCAGAGCCCACAGAAGGCAGCAGGGTGTGTAGACCCCAGAGCCCACAGAAGGCAGCAGGGTGTGTAGACCCCAGAGCCCACAGAAGGCGGCAGGGTGTTACACTGCACATTTGTAATAGCAGCGATGGTGAGGCAGAGACAGATGGATCCTGTCCAGCCAGCCTGTGCACCTACATCAACCAGGGGGTGAGGGGTGGGGTGACCACAGGGCACCTTAGGACCATTTCCTCCATGGAAAGGTAACAGAGTCCTGTTAAACTGACCCTCCGGCGAGACACTGGGAATGTAATTGTCTCCAGACTGGTGGGTTGAATATATTTGTCTTTTATTTTCTGATTTCTGGTTTAAATAGAGAGAAAGCTGTTTCCAGGAGACCACTGACTATGAAGTCTCTTAATTCAGTCTGATGGAATGGAAGGAAGCTTGGGAAATAGTTTACAAATCCGGCCACAATCATTTTCTGAAATGCAGCGGGCCAGAGCTCAGCGAATGGCTTCCAATCACTCCCCCTCTCCATCGCCTTTTGAAAACAGGCATTAAAGGTCAGTTTAAAAAGCATCGTTGTAAACATTTCACAAGGCCGAATCTTGCCCGTGATGCCTGTAAGGACTTGTCTGTATTATTCTACATTTTAAGCACAGTTGCTGGGGTTAATTAGATTCCCGGCCCTGAAAATGTTTAAGTGCCTCTGATGACTTACTTCCAACTGATAATTTTGTGTTAGGAACAGAAAAAGAATAACAAATAGAGAGCCAGTAAATACATTCTTCATATTCCTTCCGATGAGCGCAGAGAATATATTTCTGAAATTTAATTAAATATCAAGATGTCCACGAGATCTATAATAAGCCACTTTGCAAGACCTCTAAATGTCAAGGAAAAGCACGATTTTACATGGAACACCCCCTCCTCTCCAGCAAATCTGTGAAGATTGGGGACTTTTTAAGAACACCCAGAAC
Source organism: Mastomys coucha (assembly GCF_008632895.1). Taxonomy (NCBI): domain Eukaryota; kingdom Metazoa; phylum Chordata; class Mammalia; order Rodentia; family Muridae; genus Mastomys; species Mastomys coucha. The sequence continues at coordinate 165,181,523 of NW_022196897.1, read as the reverse complement.
CAACAAGTACGTGTTTTATCTTGAAAGTATTCTTCAAAGACTTGGGAGTAGCCACTCGTCTGCAGATGGGTGAGCCACAAATTTTGATCTTCACAGGATACACTTTACAACATTATTCTCAGACCTGTGCCAGAAGGGTCTAAGTCCCACCACGGGTGGGCAGTAAACGCATAAGCAAGAAACTTAGTAAGAGAATGAGTGGTCTCTTGGGGCTAGAGAAATGGCTCTGTGGGTAAGAAGGCCTGCAATGCAAGGTCCAAGTTCAAATCCTGAGTGCCCACGGGAAAAACTAGGGATAGCTGGACGTGCCTGTAACCCCACAGAGAGGCATAGGTGCTGATCCTGGAAGTTCACTGGTCATCCAATGTAGCCAAGCATACCGATCTCTGATTCAGCGAGAGATTTTGTCGCAAGTCGTAAGGCAGAGAGCAATCAGAGGGAGAATCTGATGTCCTCCTCCTGCCTCTGCATGCTCAAACAGGTGTGCTCACATGGACACGTGTGAAAACACACACACACACACGCACACACACACACCAAAAAGGCACACAAAATGTCTTCAGTGGCTTTTCCTCTTCTCAATACAATTTAGGTCACCCACAGTGTGTTAGACACTTTGGGCAGAGTGGTGTAATGAAAATAGCAACATGGTCCAGCTCTGCCTGCTTTCTCTCCTGGTAAACCAGGACCCTGCGTGTGTCCCTGGAAGGACCCTGCGTGTGTCCCTGAGAGAACCAGCCCCTCTGGTTGGCGTTAGAGAGAACATCGGAATCAGTGCCTGGTGCTGAGTACGTGAGTCCTGTGCTTGACTGGAACTATAGCTTCTTGACTGCCCACCCCAGGTTTCTGCATGTGTTGTCTTGTTTGCTTAATGTTCTTAGTTGATACAACAGCAAGCTTCATTATGGCATTTTCTTTTATTACACTTGTTTGTTTGCTTGTTTGTGTCAGTGCATATGAAAGTCTGAGAAGAGCTTGTGAGACCATTCTCTCCTTCCATCCTGCGGACCTGGTTTGGATCTCAAGTTTTCAGGCTCACAGCAAGTTTCTTTACTTGCTGGGCCCTCAGTGTGATATTCTCAAGTGTACATATGACACTACCTTGCTCACATTCAGCTCCCCTGGTGGCCCACCCATAATCCTCCTTGTCCATTCTTGCTGGGCCACCTTTTTTAACCCCAGACCTTCACCCGACTCTGCAGCTTGATAAATAATTTTGAAACAAGGTCATGTCTCTCCACTCACAGACCCTCCCTGCTTCTTGGCCACTGACTACTGTGTCTTCAGGAGGAGGGCCCAGGGCTCTGAGCTTTCAACTGACCACAGTCAGGCCAGCATTCTGCTGTGGCATCCTGTGTGTGCTTCCGGGTTAGGACAGGGGTTGTTCACCCTGGCCAATTGTTGTGGCTGAACGTTGAGACAAAAGCTAGCAACCTGTGAGGTGTGACTTCAGAAGCCACCAAAACATGTACCCAGCTGCCATAAAGACACTAAATCACAACCTTATGGAGTCCTATAGCCTCGCTTTTGGGATGCTCTGCTTAAAACTATGTTCAAGTCTCCAGCTTATGAATCCCAGGCTGGCTTCATATGTATCCCTCCTGAGATTCTTTTCTGCAGCTAAGCTGAGAGTCCTGCTTCACCTGAAGGGGAGGGGGTGTCTCTGAATAGAGAACCTCAGGCTGCTTCAGGTGCTAGTGTGTAACCATGTGCAGTCCTGTGCAGCTGTGAGCAGCTGTATCTGCACGCCAGCCTCACTGCCACGGAGGCAGTGGCCCCCAAGAGTGTCTTCCGGGTGCTGATGGGAACTTGAGGCTTCAAAGGGGAAGAATTAGGTCAGAGGACAAAAAGTATGTGTAATGGAACAATCCTTGACAAAATGTGGATCTGACCTCCCTTGTCTTCCCTGTGGGTGGGCACAGAAGTCAGAAGACATCATCCCTCGAGAGTATAAATTGTGCTTAGCAGTGAACACTGCCCGGGAGCAGACTCACCTTCATTGATAAGGGCCGTTATCTGGGGGGTGGGGGGTGGGGGAGGTTCTGGTCTTCCTGGACACCATAGTAGCTGAAGGTTGAGGTCTCTGGCTGGTCTCTGTTCCTTCACCCCTAAAAGTGGGTAACATAGGTCAGACAGACTCCTGGTGATTACCATGACTGTGGAGAGCCAAGGAGTTGGACCCAAGGGCAAGGAGGCAGACACACACTGAAGGCAGAGGTGCCAGGTTTTCAGCCTGTCCTTGGTTACCCTGGAGGCCCAAGTAAGGAGCCCAGGCCTTTAGCAAAATGTCTTCTGAGAGTCCTTGTTAGTGGCGGCTGCATTGGGCAGTTCTCTCTCCTTGTGTGATGTCTTCCACCCAGTTTGTCTTACCAAGAAAACAATTCCTTCCCAATCTTTTTAAAAGAAATATAGTAAAGATGGCCTTACTTCATCCTTTCTCCCCCAGTCCTGCTATCTCTGGTTCACTCTGGGCTTGGCTAGAACTGTTTTTACTGCTCAGATTGTAAGCCGAAGGTTAATTAGTTTTCCTGACCCTGGAACTCTCAGGGAAGATGTCAACAGTTTCACTAATTGCCCCTCAAAGCTTGCTATGGATGGAGGGCCAAGGTCTGGGGAGAAAGCGGGTTGTGAAGTCCCTGTGGATGCATCGAGCAAGCTAGAAGAGAGCTGTGCAGAGCTGGGTCCTGCTTGGGATTTTGTCAGCTTGACACAGGCTAGAGTCCACATGGGAAGAGGAGCCTCTATTGAGAACCCCCCCACTCCCAAGCCTGTGGGCCATTTACTTGTTTAATAATTGATATGGGGTTGGGGGTCCAGCCCACATTTGGCAGTACCAGCCCTGGGCAGATAGGCGGTCATCCTGAATTGTGTGAGCAATCAGGCTAAGCAAGCCATGCAGGGCAACCCAGTAAGCCGAGTGCCTCTGTGGCCTCAGCTTCAGCTTCTGCCTCCAGGTTTCTGTCTGGAGTTTCTGACCTGACTTCCCTTCATGGCAGACTGTGATTGGAAGGATCACATCAAATAACCCCTCCCCTTCTCGTATTGCTTTTGGCCATAGTGTTTATCACAGCAACAGAAAACAAACTATGACAGAGTTTTAGTCCCTGACCATGCCTGCTGTGATTGCCAATCTCGTCAACTTGACGGCATGCAGAATCAGCATGGACACAAATATTAAGGTGAGAAACTATCTTTATTAGCTTAGTTGAAGTGGAAAGGCCCACTGAGCTTTCTGTCTGGCCTGCCGTGTGAGCAGCTTCCTCCTGCTCCTGTTGGATAGTCCCTAAGATGCCCTACCTCCATTGTGCTGCAAGCTGCCTGCCCGACGCCCCTACCAGTGGCAACCTCTGGCTCTGTGACGATAAAAGTCCTTGAATCCATGTTTCAGAGCCATGATCACTCATATGTGGCTATGAATAAACGTTTTCGTCCCTTGCAGCAAGAGTTGTGTTTGTTCCCTAGAGCCCCATGGGACATAAAAGTCGGCCCTACTAAAGGACACCAGGAGCCATGGAAAAGCAAGCCCATGATACTGACAGGGTTAGAGTCACAGGCATGAAGGAGACCAAGGAAAGCTTTGTCTCTGGGGAGATCATCAGAGCTAAGGCTTGAAGAGGGGCGTTCTAGAAGCATCCAGTTCTAGAATGTTCTAGAAGGATCCAATGGAGGCCAGTGTAAGAGCTTTCCAGTGTGAAGAAAGCACGTGCGAAAGGCCTATAGTATAAGAATATAGGGGATAGCCACCAAAGGTCCTGAAGGGAGACTGCTGTGCCTGTGGTGTGTAGGGAGCTAAGGGGATGAGGCCATTATGACCAAGATCCCAGAGATAGCATCCCTAGTGACACCCCATAGCAGGCACTGCCTTTGGGAGGAAACAGGAAACAAAGGGAGACAGGACATGAGAACTTTCAAAGCTTCCTATAAAAACCACATCTTCAAAAGCCAGCTGTAGAGATTTGGTCAGAAGCATGCAGTCCTTGTGAGTAGGCTGCTGCAGCCAGCTGTTGAATATTTCATAAAGCCTCACCCCGGTGCCACCCACCAGCTTCCCTTCCATGCATCATTCACGGAGTTCTGCATCCACACCAGAACATCCTTGATCTTGGACCTCTGCAGGAGCCGATGAATGAAGGTTTCCTAGAGCCCCAAGGTGGGCCTGGGGGACGGCCACCACTCTCCCAGTCATCCTTGGCGGCCTCGGGACCTGTTGTTGGGGAGCTGCCTGTGGAGCGAAATGCTTTCCCTCCTAGGAGTTTCACCTTAGAAATTCATCATCTCTCCCTCCCCTCTGCTTCCTTTGGGTGACAGACAGTTGTTTCATGTACCACTGAGAAGATAATTCAGAATTCTGTTTATTCTAATGTGGTCCAAAAATCTCTGAGGCTCACATGGGAAAACAGTTCATGGTGCTAAATGCTGACAGACAGCGAACTTGGCAGGCTGGCTCTCACCAGCCCTGCCCTGCCAGCCGTCTGTCTGTCTGTCTGTCTCTGTTTGTATGAGACTTTGCAAAGTAGAAATAAAGTCTGGGAGGAAGTCCTGGTTCAACCTGTGTGGGTGCCTGAAGTTCTTTAAGAGTTGAACTTCCTTTAGGAAGTTGGGTATTTAAGGAACCCCAGGCTGAGCTCTGGTCTCTGGCAGCTTTCGGCTGGGGCACACTTGGGTAGACACCTGGGAAATGTGCAGTTGCCATGGTGAGTTGTTTCCATCCCAAGTGGTCTTTTGATATATTTGCCTGGTGCTGGGGGCTCTGGAGGCAATATGGCTTCTGTGGAGGTGAGTGGGAGCCAAGGAGATAGTAAGAAGAAGATGGAGGGATCAGAATAGAATTGAGTTCTGAACGACCAGGTATGTCTGAGTTTATCTCCGTAGGCATATGTGCCTGAGACAGGTGTTCCCCCCAGAGAGCAGCCAGCTCCTGAGGACAGAAAAACCAGGTCTGCTGGACAGAGCTAAGAACAAGAGACCCGAGATCATGCTGGGATGGAGCATGTCTGGGCCGTGTGGAAGGTGGGCAGAGAGCCTCGTTTGTGGCTGCTTCCACTTTGTGGTAATGCAGCTATAGGATTCTCTTCCATTCCCATGCATTCCACACTCCCGACAGCCACGGGGGCTTTGCTCATAGCACCTGTTCTTTTGTAGCCTATGCGCCTTCTCTTCAGTTTCTGAGCAAGCCCCATCTCCTCCAGGAAGGCCTCCTTACTTCCCACTCCCCAAGAGTAAGTCAGTTTGTCTTGCTTCCCACTCTCATAGCTCTGGGCGGAATTTCTCCCTGATGCTAATTCCAGTGGAATTCCTATATTTGTATTTTACAAGTATTACCCATCTTTCTTATTCCATTTAAGTCCTTGGAGACAGGCGGGGGCTGCATATGGTTTTGCTCAACATGGAGTCTACATAGCTGAAAAGAAGCCAGCTTCTGAGATAGATGTTGCATAAACAGGAGAAGCACATGACTCAGTCCATGGAGAAGAAGAGCCAACACAGACACTGAAGAGGGACATAGGACTCGGAGAGCAAACAGCTTTGGTGCCTGTGAGGGGCATCCTAACTGCCTTCAAATGTGGAGGCCTCCAACAACCCTGTGTCTGAGACTAGAGCACCACTCTTAATTAGAAAATCTAAGCAAAACGGTTAAGGTTTTTACTCTACTAGGCATCAGGTAATGAAATGTCTTTTCTGAACTCATCTGAGGTATAAAAACTATCAGAAAAAAAAGAGAATATGGCCATGCAGCCCCGAGCTCAGACTTCCCCACTCTTTAGGCAAGCTTCTTCTGGTGTCATGTGCTGAGACAATTGAACAAAAATGTGTGATCACCTCAGCCACCCCAGCTGCTCCCTGCTCCACACAGACCTCCAGAGGCATATCCCAGATTGGCCCACAGAGGGAAACTATGCAAGAGCTTCTCTGGCTGAATCTACCCTGTTCCCCCTAAGCGTCACTGACCATTGTCAGGCCCGGGTATCTGGCCCAGGCACGCTGAGAGCCCAGAGTCTCCTGTGCTGCACAGCCCAGAGCTGGTGCACTCAGCAACAGGGCTGACATTTGCCATGCCATGTCCCTTGTAACCTCTCCAGAGCTGCTGGTAACTGATGGAGCCTTGGAATCTCCCAGAAGGGAGAGGTGTCTGACCAGTGATTCCAAGACACTTTTGAAACCCAATTACTGCTAGAAACAGAAATGAGACACACACATCAGAGCAGCATGCACGGTTCCAGTCTATCTAGATCCTCAACCTGGCTGATGATTGGGCAGCAGGAGGGAAGGTGGAGCTGAAAAGTTTGGGGGAGAAGGAGAGAGGGGAAGACTAGAAAGGAGGATGACAGAGGACGAGGTGGAAGGAAGATGGAGCTGAAGCACGTGGCTTGGAGAAATCGCAAGTCATATAGGATCTAATAGATGGGAATAGAATAGTGTAGTGGTAGATCTGTCCAATCTAGGCGAGTAGCTTGTATACCAATTAATTGAGTTGTGAATTCATTGATTGGGTAAATTGGGTTAAAAAATTACCGCAACATGGGAAGATGGAAAGAAGGATGGAGGATGGAAGGATGATGGATGGATGGATGGATGGATGGATGGATGGATGGATGGACGGATGGATGGATGATGGATGGTTGGATGGATGGATGGTTGGATGGATGAAAGGATGGATAATTGATGGATGAATGAATGATGGGTGGATGGATGATGGATGGATGGAAGGATGGATAGACATGGATGATGGATGGATGGAAGGAAGGATGGGTGATGGAAGTATGATAGATGGATGATGGATAATGGATGGAAAGATGGATGGATGGAAGGACCTAAAGATGGATAGATGGATAGTAGATGGAAGGACAGATGGATGGAAGCATTAATGGATGCATAGATGTGTGGATGGAAGAATGGATAATGGATGGATGAAAGGATGGATGATGGATGGATGGTGGGTAGATGGATGGTGGATGGATAGAAGGATGAAAGGATTGATTTTCTGGATGGAAGGATGGATTGAAGGATAGATGGATGATAGGTGTGTGACTAGATATGTGGATGAAGGGTTAAACAGATGGAAGAGGTGAAGAGATGCATGAATGGATGCATGGATGGGAAAGTAGGTGTATGAGTGGGTGGGTGGGTAAATGTGATGGGGGTGTGAATGAATAGGAGAGGAACAGGTATGAACCAGTGTGCAGGAGGATCAGTACAAGAAAGAGAGAAGGTGGATTGGGGTAAAGAGTATACAATTCCTGAGCTTCTCAACGTGGCTCTTTAGTTCATCTGAGAGAAAACTGGGAACCCACCTCCATCTTTAAACAGTAGGCTACCCCAACCCCTCCAGCAGAATGATTTCTGCTGCATGGCATTGTAGCATCCTGCCACCCAGATCTGCCATCCTCCCTGCCTTCATTCTTCTTCATTCCCCCTGCCACAGCCCACTCAGGTCTCTGATGGATTCTGAGGAGCACCTCACAGAGACCACTCTGATTCTAAAACCTCTCTGTTTTCCTCCATACTTCCTGGCTCCTAGCCTCATCCTGTGTCTTCCCTTGCCAAGCTCACCATGTGTCTCCTGCTTCTGGGATGAGCCTCTTCCCTCTTATTCCAGTTACATCTACAGACACAGCCTAGATCTGTGCCTGCGAGACAGTGATATCTGTACAGGCGTGTTTATCAAACACGAGTGTGAATTCTGCTGCAAAGCAAGGGAACTGACACCATCACGGTCATGGGACAAACTCCCAGTCACCTGAGTGATCCAACAAACACTGGTGGTATCATTTAGGGCAGGAATTGCTCTGAGCATCTCCATGGGATGGGAAGTCCGACAAACAGTGTTGGTATCATTTAGGACAGGAATTGCTCTGAACATCTCCGTGGGATGGGAAGTCTCTTTGGGGTGGGGAGCAGAGCTGTGGCCACCTACAGCATGGTGTTCTCACTGCTTTAGGAGGGAGGGTGCTGGAGAAGGCTACTAGGCAGGCAGAGGACCTTGGATGCTGGTCTTCATCTACCACCCTGTCTAAGATGGGGTCTCTTGTTCACTTCTGTGAACACCAGACCACAAATGACAGGCAGGTCTACACAGGTAAGGTTGGGATGGAAGCTCCAGACACAGGCTATGTGTTTCTCTTCCTGAAATTCTTCTGACCCTGCTTTCCATCTCATTAGGTTCCTGGCATTACAGAGACATACACCGCTGCCCCTGACTTACCAGCAAGCTCAAGTCATGAGAGCTCAAATCCTTATCTGGCCATATCTGGTAGGCGCTTGATCCACTGTGCCATCACCCCAGATGCTGGAGCCACGGAATCTTCTACAAACAAGAGAGGCAAGAAATTAACCCGGAGAAAAATGCATAGGAGGACCTGACTAGGAAACCCAAATGGCCAGACTATATGAAAAACAAACCCTCCCCAAAATATGTCAGATTATGGAAAATGTCCCCCATAGTCACATGTCTCTGAACAATGATGTGTCCTCAGCATTTGGAAAAGTTATGGAACCTTTAGGGGATGCAGGGGTTATAACATAGTTTGTTCTTTCGAGGGGTTATAACATAGTTTGTTCTTTCTCTCTTCCTCCTCCTCTTTTATTCCCTCCCTCCCTCTTCCTCCTCTCTCTCTCCCTCCTCCCTCTCCTTGTGTGTAGCTGAGATATGCTCACACTTTTCTATTCCTGCTGCTATGCTGTGGCCCCCTGCCATGATGGATGCCCCCCCTCTGGACACACAAACCAAAACAAGCCCTCCCTTTTCTGAGTTGCTTTGGTCATGGTGTTTCATCACAGTAGCGGCAAAGAAACCTGCACAGAGCCGAGTGCCTGTCGCTCGTGGAGACAGAAGACAGCATTCCAACATCCCCATAGGGCTGGCATGGGACAACACAGATCAGCACAGATACAGGAAAATGCCCAGCTATTATTAGCTCCAGAAGGCAGCACAGGAAGAGAAACACACAGCCTGTGTCGGCAGCTTCCATCCCAACCTTACCTGTGTAGACCTGCACTATTTGAGAGGAAGTCTTTTACAGGCATTCACAGGCAGTTTTCAACTGACTTCTGCTTTGGGGTTTGGGGAACACAAACAAATCTGTCTTGGTTGGATGGAGCAACCACCGGAGCTTGGTAAAGATACCTTGAGGGAAAACAGACCCTGCTCAACCCACAGTCACCGTGTTCTTCTTCTGCCAAGCCAGGAGCTCAGCCTGTGTTGTGTCTGAGCACCCTCACTGGGAGTGCTTTGCATAGGATGTGTGGTGGGAAGGACACTTGGTGAGTGTGTTAGTTACTTTCCCTGGGATTGAGACAAAATGCCCAACAAGGTGGCTTAAGGAAGGACAGGCTTATTTCTGCCTCACAGTTTGGGGTACAGTCCCATCAGAGTGGAGAAGTTATGGTGGCAGAAGTGTGAGGCATCTGGTCACACTATAACCACAGTAAGCAAGCAAGTGACAGACCCTGATCTTCCAATTCGGTTTCTCCCATTTGCCAACTTCTTGTAGGGTGGAAACCCAACCCACACAGTCCCTTGCTGGTACACCCTGAGGCTCCTATTCCTAGTGACTCTAGATCCTGTTAAATGGACGATTAATAACATCAGAGGGGACTAACAGTTCTTCTGTTCCCCCTAGCCACTGCACAGGTTGCCACACCCTTTAGTTCCCAGACCCCTGACTCCACCTTCCTTCACAAAACTGTGTGTAATCCTCCTTTCTTCAAACCCCAAACTTTAGCCTCCTGTTGTTCTCAGGAGTCTTGCTGTGCACACATCCCTCCCTCTGCATCTTTGCCTTTCTATAGGACTTGTTCTGATTGTTCTACCAAAGTCAGCTCCCTGAAGGTCTTTTCCACCTTTGAAGGATTTGGCCCCAGAGCAAGGCTCCCATCTCTGCGCACACAGAACTCCCTGATGACTTACTAAGAGTTGGTTGGCTGAATGACTTTCCAGAGAAACGGTACATACATGGATGGACAGAATCAGAGAATTCACCCAATAAAACCCAAAATGCTCCCTTTGCAAAGCAGACAAGATGGGGGTATTTGGATTTTTTTTTCTTTTAACTGACATTTGAAAATCGATTTATACTTCTGGCCAAACTCCTTTGGGGGGAAAAATGGGAAAATGGCAAATTCTGAGGTTGACTTTATAGAAGTTAATTCTGACCTCATTATAAAGCAGTGCATATTTTCACAATTAATCACTCCGAGAGACATTTACTCTGAGAAATGTGTAATAGAGGAATCCAGAGGACAGATTAGAGAGAGCGCAATTCGGTACATTCACTGGAAACCTGGATCTCCCTGTGTCCGTGGTTCTGAGTCTCTGCTGTAATGTCACCACCTCCCAACCCCTACTGGAGAAAGGCTGAGCAAGAGTTTCTGTGTCTTGGGCACTGTAAACTCCATGACAGCCTCGGACTGGAGCCTACCAGGGAAAGGCAGACAACAGAGGGTAGAAAAGTCATGACAGGCACGGGGGAAGTCGAGAGCGGGGCAGGGGACAGATGGCAATGAAGGAAGAGTGGGCTCAAGGCCTGTAGCCATTGATGGAGTGTCCTGAAAACTGCTCCCTGAGACTCTGACCTGGGGCCCAAAGGGGACAGAGGCACATGGAAACCTCACCCAAGCAGGTGACAGGACTCAGCTTGTCCTGTTCTTCAGAGTCCGGAGTGCAGAGCTTGGCATGCTTGTTGTTCCTGAGACTTAGGTCCCACCTGCTAAACGTACTCCACCTCCTGTCATGTTAACGTGCCTGGATATCTGGACATACCTATGCAGCTCTCCATTTTCCACAGAGACTAAATGATTTCACAGTTGCCAGCAATGCATAAGAACATTCCCTCCTCCTACCAGGTCCTTTCCAAGGCTTTCCTCTGGGTGATGTACCTGCCTGCCACGTTCTGTCACTGGCTGACGAGCTGAGGTAACCATGTTGAGGGCTTCAGTTTCCTCTCTGTTGTGTCTAGAATCTTCTCAAATAAAACACCAGCTTCAATCGTTCATAGCCACTCAGACATGTCACCCTCCCTCATCCAGATCCCAACATGGGCTGAGAAAGAGGGACCACATTTCAGCCTCTCTTTCCATGAAAATCCAAAAGAAAAGAAGCCAGAAACCCCCAAAGCTAAGCTTCCCCCTCCCCTAGTGCCTGGATGTCTCCCTGGAATGATGCTACATTCTCCCTGCAAGTATGTACCATGTGCAATTGCCATCAACAGAGATTGGAACATGAGCATCCCTGCTGGTCTCTCTTAAGACAGATGTATGGAGGAAACTGCCCAGATTTGACCAGGCTAGGAGATATAAAGGCAGAGATGAGAGTTGGAAGATGTGGGATCCAGGTCTGTGCTCTTTGCCACTAGTTTTTAGGGCCTGTGGGAGCAGAAGCCAGGTGCTCCATGAGTCATTTCCTCCCTGGCGCCTGGTGTGGAACATGACATGTAATAACTGCACTGTCATTGGTGATCAAGCAGAGAGGAGAAGGAATAGAGAAAGCAAGGATAAGCCAGAGTCTGTTGAGAGGTAGCACACCCCCTTTCAGGATAGAGACAGCTATTCCCCTCTGAAAAAAACCTGGCAGACATTCTGGATCTATAGCATTGTTAGGTATACAGCTCACACATAACTCATCCACAGCCATAAAGTTCAGGGGGCCTCTCTTACCTCGCTTGAATTTCATGCATAAAATTTGCATGGCTAATAGCCCCTGCCAGATGCTTACAGGTGACAGACTTACAGTGCTCCTCCTTCTGAAGATCAGCAGGCCCATCAGGAGGTGGGTGGTAAGGACCCCCTTCCCCTGTGGCCCAGTAATGAAGCACCAAACTGAGTTCCAGCTTGGGAGTGGATGGGGTCATGCCTCCATCATGCTGGAGTCTCTGCTGCGTGAAGCAAGATCTCCACATGTCACACTTTGATTCCTCAGCCAGTTCGCACGGGAAAGGGAAGTTCTCACAGATGATGAAGGATGCTGTGAGAGCCCAGCATCCCGTGTGGTCAGGACACAGAGTTTAGGAAGCCTTAAGTGCTGGAGACACAAGGCCATGACGAAAGGATGTTATAACCAGGGTCTTTGTTGCTGTTGGTTGCTTTATTTGTTTGGATTTGTTTGTTTGTTTGTTTTGCCATGTGTAAAAATATTTATTTTGGCTTATGGTTGCAGGGATTGGACCCATCATTTGCTTTTAGGTGATGGTAACCAAAATATTATGTTTGGAGAATGTACAGAGGCAAAGCTGCTCACCTCAAGGAGGCCAGGAAGCAAGAAGAGAGGAGAAGCAGTCCTAAGACAGAGTATGCCCTTTGAAGACACACCCTCAGTGACCCTCCTCCTCCCTCTGAATTGTACTTCCTAAGTACCCATCAACCATGGCATTATCCATGAATAAACCCACCAGTGAGTTTAGCACTCTTATGAGTCAGGCATCTCTCAAGTGCTTGAGTCTGGGGACCAACCAAACCTTCCACAGTTCATGTCCAACTACAGTGAAACTAGGTAGGGGTCTGACTGAGAGCTACCCACAGGCACAGGTGTTGGAACACTGAGAGCAACCCAACTGGTTGGTGGCATCTGGGGATAGGGGAGGTTTAGGTAGTATAGCCTTGCTGGCAGAAGGAAGTCACGGGGAGCAGGCCTTGAGGGAACAGGGTTTGTGGGTACTTAACCCCACCCTACTCTCAGTTTGTTTCTCTGCTTAGCATTTCAGCTGAAATGCAATATTTTGGCTTCATGCTGAGGCCACCGGGCCATGCTTCCTGGTCCTATGGCCACATAAACCTTCAATTAGTGTTCCTCACAGCAACAGGAAAGTGACCAGTGCACACATGGTAGCATGGGTACTGAGCTGAGGGAAAGGCAAGAAGCTGTCTCTTTTAAACTGAAGATCTCCCCCTGAAGGGAGGAGAAAGTTACAAGGTTTAAGAAACTCACAAGCCCCTAACACCCATGCCAAGGTTTAAGAAACTAACAAGCCCCTAACTCCCACTCCCATGTTTACATAAATGGTAGAAAATTGCTGGCATGAGAGAGGCTCTTGCTGCCTTAATGCTGGGAGGGGCTCCAGGGGTGCTGGTTTGAGGGTCATCATCCCTACGGTAGGCTTCTCGGTTGCCTTTGGGTCATCCACACTCCTGTAAGTAAAACTCGCTGGTCTGCTAAGTTCAATGTAGCCCTAAATCCCATCCATACTGAACCAGAGGAAGGGGTCTGGAACATGCCAGAGAGATCCTTGGAACCCCAGCTCTGTGCCCTACACATAGCACATGGAGAAAGACCGGGTTAGCCACGTGTTGACATTCTCGGGTCCCCATCTATTCATTCAGGGCAACTGTGGACAAGGCATTCAAGTGGATGAGCCTATGGGAGCTATTGTCATTGAAACTACTACAATGGGTAATGTGGCTGCTGTAACAAACATGAGAAACTGAGCTGGGATTCTGAGGCCAAACATAAAACCAGGTGAGAGGGTACAATCCGTGCACTGGGTCAGGGAACAGAGATAGATCACTGTCAGCAGGCCTAACCAATCAGTGAGCTCCAGGTTCCACTGTCAGCAGGCCTAACCAATCAGTGAGCTCCAGGTTCCACTGTCAGCAGGTTTAACCAATCAGTGAGCTCCAGGCTCCATTGTCAGCAGGTCTAACCAATCAGTGAGCTCTAGGTTCCACTGCCAGCAGGTCTGACCAATCAGTGAGCTCCAGGTTCAACAAGGGACCCTGTCTGTAAGAGTATGGTGGAGATCCATAGAAGGAGATGCTTCAAGTCAATCCCTGGCCCTGTAGGCACAGGCACAGACACAAGTTAAAAAAGACAAGAGGGAGGGAGGGAG
>NW_022196897.1:165162056-165167653 GCF_008632895.1 Mastomys coucha | reverse complement strand
GGGAATAATAGGAATTTAATTTCTCAATATTATCAGAATAACCCTGGCTCTCTCCTGGCTCTGCTTTGCTTTGATTAACTTTCCCAAGGCACCTACCTATGAGAAAGAAACCCATCCCGGGCCTGCACACGGCCCTCATTTTACCAAAGAAACTGTGGCATGGGCTCCACTGTCTGTTCCCTAACTGTAGCTCCTTGGAGGGAGCCTTCAGGCACATCCACCAAACAGCACCCTGAGATTTGCTTCAGTTTCCATTTGTTCCTCACTGAAATTTCTTCCTTGAAAGAGCGCCGGGCTGTTCACTTCAGAGAAGCAACTCGGTACCGAGTTAATTACGGAAGAGAAGGAAACAGAGGACGTCTGGCCATTCTCCAGGCTATTTATTCCAAGACACATCCAGGCGACTGGAACCAAGCAAGGGAGGCTGGGACACGGGCTCCTTCCAACAAGAGAAGGCGGGGCGAGGAGGGCCAGGAGGACTGCCAGCTCTCTCCACTCTTGTTAGACAGACTCAAGGAGAGGGTGGTGGGGAGGCGGGCTGCTGAGTCCCGCTCTCATCATTGCGATGCTATACAGTTTCCCATTCGTTTGTTCCTTCCCGCTTCACGCTCCGGGAACTGCAGGGACAGAGGAAGCTGGCTGCTGGTTCTCAATATAATTGGACTTGGTTACGGGTGTGTACAATCCTTTCCCCAGCTGCCGAAGATTGATCTCAAGGCAACTACACTCTGGCGACACAATCAGGAGCTTTGTAAATATATTTTCTACTAGGTGGATCAGTGTACTTTTGAAGGGCTTAATAACCCCAAATCTGGACAATCTAGGGACACACACAGTGGCCTGCGTGTGTTTCCTCCCATTTCTTCTGAGTAACATGGCTGTTTTAAATAGTCCAAGGCCATACACATCATGAAGGTTGCCATCCTCAGCTGAATTCCTCATCAATGTGCAAGCCATCATTTCAGTAGATGGACTTAATTGTTCATATTTGCCATAAAGATGGGGTGGCAAAGATATCAACAATCAAGACAATGCATACAGACATGCCCATAACCCAGCCTGACCTAGATAATTCCTCATTAGGGCTCCTGCCTGGTTGTTCCAGGGTATGTCAAGGCAGCTCTCCAAGGCAGAAGTCAATGTTGTGATTAGAATATCAAATGTTCCCCGAGGACAATGATGTATTGTAGACTCTCTTCTCATTGGATGGTACTGTTTTGGAATACCTTCCAAGAAGCCTTAGAAGGAGATCCTCACAGAAGGAATTAGTCACTGGAGGCAGGCTTTTCGGTGGTGTACTTTGTGCTTGTCCCCTGCACCGATTCTTCCTTCTCTTCCTTCTCCCTCATTCCTGCCAAACAGATGAGAAAATTTACTTTATCATGTTCTTCAAATGTAATATTCTCCCATGGCCCAGAAAAGAGTAGAGCCAGCCAACCACAAAACCTCCAAAGGTGTGAGCCACCATGAAACTTCCAAAGATGTGAGTCTAAGTGAATTAGTTTCCTCCAAGTTGTTCTGTCAGGTATTTATCACCATAAACCCCACACACCCAATCCCTACCCCACCCCTAGCCCATGCCCACCAAAAGGCAATGATAGAGAAACTATGGTAACCCATTCACAGCAGCCTAAAAGAACAGAGACAAATGGGAGTCGGTATTCCACAATCTCAGACTCTACAGCGGCAGCCAGGGAGAAGTGCTGAAGAGAGACATCCCTGAAGCGGCTTCCGTGGGAAGAGATTACTCATGGTCTTGCATCACCTACAGTATCAGTGTACTCACCATCAAATTCAATGAAATTCTTCAGAGAGCTAGAAAAAAATCCTTAAATTCTTCTAGGATCACACATATGAATACACACAAACACACACACACACACACTCAGAGAGAGAGAGAGAGAGAGAGAGAGAGAGAGAGAGAGAGAGAGAGAGAGAGAGAGAGAGAGAGAGGAAGCCATCCTGAGCAAAAGGAGCAATCGTGGAGGGTAACAACATAACCTCAACATGTTACCCTTGAGAACCACAGACAGAGCAGTGTCAGGTGCAGAAAGAAGCCCACATAGTCACAGCAACTAGACATGGAGAAAAAAAAAAGACATTGGAGAAAAAGCAGGCTTTACCTCAAGTGCGGGGAGAACTGTATCTCAACATGCAGAAGACAGAGGATATATTCATACATCTTCTCTCTGTACATAAATCACCTAAAACTGGTCAAAGAGCTTCATGTAAGACTGAATGCCCAGAAGCCACCAATGAGAACATAAAACCTGTACCTTTCAAGGTACAGGTGCAGGCAACAGTTTTCTGGCAGGATCATGAGGACACACTAAGAGCTGTCAGGTAGGATGGGATAGAAGTCAGTGGTAGAGTGACTGGTTTGCATGTATAAACTCCTGGGTTCATCCCCAGCACAGCCAAAAGAGGAAAATCTTTAAAAATGGAGTTGATAAACAGGGTTACATCAATTTAAAATCTTCTGAAAAACAAAAGAAATAGTTAACGTAAGAGGAATCCCTGAGAATGGGAATCTTTGCCCATCATTCATTCAGACTAGATAAGAAACTCATGACCTTAGAGACCATGGGAACAAAGGATCCAGTCACTTAGTGGACAGGTGAACTGAGCAGAATACCAGCACCTGCCTGGCGTGGGTAAGTCCTTAGCAGGCATGACATCTGTGGAACGTGTCATCAATGGTATCTAATGAGATGGAAGATGAGGGCTTGCAGGCAGCACTCTGTGCCCCTTCCAGGGTGAATCGTCCACTTTGTCTCTAGGATGGACCCTAGGATGGGGACGCGGCCTTCTCTCTGAGCTTGGCTACTTTCACAGAGGGAAGGCAAAGTCACCTGAACAGGGAAAACAAGCAACTTTGAAATGCAACCCTTTGCCTGGTCCCACTTTAAATTAAATTTCAATGACTTGCTAGGAAAATGTGTTCCTTTACATGTTCCCATAAATCGCTCATTTCCATGCTATATGTTTCTTTTTTATTACAGAAGGAGCTAAAAAGTTAAATAGTCTTCATGAGCTATATTTTACCTTTCTAGAGATATTGCCTTCAAGCCAGACGGCTCTGCAAGCAAAGCAAGCCCACACTTTATTGTGTGGCTGTGCAGTGGTTGAGCTGTGGTTCTTTAGTCTCGAGAGGCACACTGGAGGTCACCCTGGGGACAGAAGGCAGGCAGGCTGGATGACTGCTGAGTCACTCTTATCTGTCTGCATCCATCCCCTTATCAATGTGTATCACTTCTCTCAGTATTTTAAAAACTTGGCAATATTTGGAGACATCTAAGAAATGGAGGTGGTAAATATTCCTAAGCAAAAAGATAATGGATGGATGGGTAGGTGGATATGATAGATGATGGATAGATAGATAGATAGATAGATAGATAGATAGATAGACAGACAGATAGACTGCTTGACTATATGTAGGTAGGTAGATGATAGATACATAGACAGATAGAATGATAAGTAGATTTTAGATAGATGATAGAAAGAATGATATGTAGATTATACATAGATAGATAGATAGATAGATAGATAGATAGATAGATAGATAGATAGATAGAATGATAGATAGGCAGGTAGATAGATAGACAGACAGACAGATTATTTCTTTGGAGATGGGTGGCTATGACTCTCCTCCTAACATAGAGGAGGTAGTGTGTACTAGGGATTGCTCAGTCTGCCACCTACAACTCTCATTTCATTCTCAAACACTCCAGTGAGGAATATACTATTACTGGCTATTACGACTTGGATCTGAAATGTTCCCCAAATGGGGCCATCCGGCCCATGGATGATGATACTGCTTTGGGGGGTTGTTGGGGCTTGACTGGCAGAGGTGTATCTGTGGAGTCAGCATTTGAGACTCTTAGCCCAGTCTCGCTCCTGAATCTGGATCTTTCTATACTTTGATCTGCAGAGGTATAAAGTAGCAAAGACAAGGTCCCTGTTACCATAGGTGAAGCCGTGGCGAGCTGCACCCTTTGAAGCATGACTCAGAGGTGTCCCTGATTAAGAGGCTTCTGCCATGCTACCAACACCTCATTGCCTCCAAGCTACAGGTGGCTCCTGACTGCATCGCTAAAATCTCAGCAGCCACATGCTCATCAGACACTGTAGCCTCATCCCTGAGGATGGCTTGTGTCCAGGCATCAGACACTCACTGCAGGCTTGTCCCTGAGGGTGACCTGTGTCCCAGCATTAGACACTGGAGGTCATCCCTGATGGTGGCCTGTGTCCAGGCATCAGACACTGCAAGCGTGTCCCTGAAGATGGCATGTGTCCTAAACATTTTAACATTAAACACAGATTCATTGGCTCATCTGCTAGCGTTTGCACTGTGCCTTGAGTTCTATCCATCCATACCCATGAAGAAGGAGCCTTTAATCCAACCCAAGGACATGCATGTGAATTGATGTGGCAATTTGTCCTGCCGTCAATGGGATGTCAACCTCTTTCCCTGTAAACCTTTGATTTCAGTCTAAGGCAAAACTCACAGGAAAAATTTTAGAACCTTGCCTTTTCAGCATCTTTCCCCAAATCCCAGTTTTCTTTCCAGAAGCGGCAGCCTCTCTCCATTTTGCTTTTGGTAATATTTAGCTACAGGATGTAATTACATCAGCAAGCGCTGCTGGCATCGGCAGGGTTAGGAACAAGCATAGCAAACTTGATACAAACACAGCTCCAGGTGGCACAGTGTGTGAGTCCTTGGTGCTGTGTGTGAGAGAGATCTCAATCCAGGGAGCGTGTGAGAGGTGTGTAAGAGACTTTATTCCACAGGTTGGTTACTGTGGGAGGATGAGAAATGACAACCTTGGCTCTTCCTGGATTCTCTACCAGGTCAGCTAAGAGCTTCACACAGATAGAGCTGCAGGGAGGGGAGCTGCAGGGAGCTGGTAGTGTCTGTCTGGAAATGGGGCAGGCTGTGAAGGAAGCAGGTAAAGTTGAGCTCAGAATCAGGACCATGTTCCCTCCCAGTGGAGAACACAGCTATAGTAAATTAACAGAGCTGGGTGATGGGCCAAAGTTTCCTGTTTGAGATCACAGCAGAGTGTGTACTGCAGATGGGCAGAGGGGCCTGTGGATTGGG
The DNA here is from genome assembly GCF_008632895.1 of Mastomys coucha. NCBI lineage: Eukaryota > Metazoa > Chordata > Mammalia > Rodentia > Muridae > Mastomys > Mastomys coucha. Next base: position 165,162,552 of record NW_022196897.1, on the reverse strand, counting down.
CAAACTGATGTTCTTGAGGAGCATCTAGGAACAGCACTGCACAGGGGACACTATGATAGTGGAACTCAAGATAGGGAGGCTTGGCAGACTGTGTCCCTGATGGGGAGCTCAGGGGAAAGAATGCATATTGAGTTCATTGTATCCATTGGGAGGGTGAGTGACATGCCGCAGGCTTGAAGTCTTAGAGGCACAGGCCAATGAACCATCATGAGCTCACATGCTCAGGACTGCAGCTCACATGCTCACATGCTCAGGACTGCAGCTCACATGCTCACATGCTCACATGCTCACATGCTCAGGACTGCAGCTCATATGTTCATATGCTCAGGACTGCAGCTCACATGCTCACATGCTCAGGACTGCAGCTCACATGCTCACATGCTCAGGACTGCAGCTCACATGTTCACATGCTCACATGCTCAGGACTACAGCTCACATGCTCACATGCTCAGGACTGCAGCTCACATGCTCACATGCTCAGGACTGCAGCTCACAT
>NW_022196897.1:165154367-165161583 GCF_008632895.1 Mastomys coucha | reverse complement strand
GGACTGCAGCTCACATGCTCACATGCTCAGGACTGCAGCTCATATGTTCACATGCTCAGGACTGCAGCCTGCTGGTATGAATAGGAGAGAGTCGCTGGGGAGCAGTGGGCTGTAGGCTTGGGGAAGACCTTGTTGCTATACCAAAGACAAAGCCGGATGCTGGGGCAGTTTCTCCAAAATCAATGTGGATGGCTCCCGAGGCCTAGTGGAAGGGCCAAAGGCACTAGGTCATGTCCAGGGAACTTTTGGGTGCCACCCCTGAGGACTGTAACTACTAGCCTAGAGTGGGCATAGGCCGGGGACCCTGATGGGCACAGCACAGGACACTAGCTGGTCCATAACTGCTCCCAAGCAAAAAAGGCTGGTGGGGCTTAGAATATCCCCAGTGCTGAGGACACCCTTCTGCCTCAGACAGGAAGGCAGGATTGGGTGCACCCCTGAGGAGGAACATGTAGAACATCTGTCCCCTAGGCACCCTATTCTAGCCAGAAGCAGACTGTGTAGCTTGCACAGTAGGAGACTATAGGCATATACAACCTACTTTTAATGGAGGTTCATCCTCTCCTCTAGCCCTAACCCCCCAGCAGAGGTAGTGGAAGGGAAAGTTATTAGGAAAAGGGGGAAGTGGACCTGTTTAGCAATTGTTCTTTGGGGGAGAGCCAGATTGGTTTTGGCATCAGTTCAGTCCCATAGTAAATACCAACTATGACTTAACAGCTGCAGATCAGTCCTCTAGGCAGGCAGACACCAGACATGAACTGGCAGCTACAGACCAGTCCTTTTAACAAACAGATGCCAGGCAGCTGTAGTTCAATCCTGAAGAAACAGCCAGGCTTGCCAACCATCCTGAGGTGAAGCCTCAGAAGTAGTAAGCTGCCACAGGAACCTCACAAGCAGTTCTTGGGCAAGTTTCTCTCAATGCCAGCATTACCACAAGTTGAACTCAACCATGCTGTGTAAGGCAAATCAATACATGTGTTTGTTAGCGAAGAATAAAGAGGCAGAGCAAACCAAACCAAGGCTCAGTGCTCGTCTCCTACTGCCTGTGGGGTCATGTTTATACTCCTTCATTTTCATGTCTCTGTTACATCCAAGCATCCTTTCACCTATTTCTGCTTCAGGAAAATAGTCTTTCACATGTTTGCTTTTGCAAGACATCCTTTCACCTGTGTGCCCCAGCAAACCATCATTTGGCATAACTAACTTTCCAAAGAACTAAAAATTTTCATTTCAGGAGATGTCCTGAGTTCAGTGCAGAGGAGAACCTACTGCAACAAGGGTGTGCCCTGTAGGACCCTTCCCTGGGTGGCTTCTCTGCCCTGCATGAGCCTTACTCTGGGGTGTACAGAGCTCCTTCTGATCGGGCCAACTGCCCCAGCACCTCACTTCCTTTCTCAGAAGGCCACTGACTTCCTATTAGAGACTCCTCACCCCCAGTCACCAACACTTTGCCATTTCCAGAGCTCTAGCTAAGCTTAGTATTGTGCCACAGTGTCCAGAAGTCCCCAGAAAAAAATAACTGTATCTGGGTAACTCTTAGCTTCCCTGGACTCCAAGGGCCCCATTCACTGTCCCCAAATCTTCTCTTCTATCCAAGCAAATGACTGCCTGTCACCTGACCGTCCTGACACCGGAAGAGTTAGCCTATATCTTGTTCACAGAGCTCCCACTCACATGACCCCACAGTGCCAAGCCTGAGCCTTCTTATCTGTCTGATCAGCACCCCAGTGAGTCTGTGGTTAAGTCAGTGGGTCTACAGACACAGAACTGAGGAAGACTCTCTAAATTGGCGCAACCTCACAGACTGTGGTCACTGGCCTCATAGTAGCTCCACATAGCAGGTGTGTATGTGAGTATGGGCTGTCCTAATTGCCTAGGCCAGTATGGGAAGACTATTAGCCCAGATTACGACTTGGCCGGTATAAAAGCTTGCATGCACTCTCTTTGCTCTTGATTGAGGATATAAATGGGAATTCTAGTTTCCTGCAGTGACTTCTCCAAGATGATGGACTGTGACCTGACAGGCTGGGCAGTGCAGCCACCCAGGTGTGTGTAGGGATCTGGATTTGAGACCCAAACTCTATCCATGAGATAGTAAGTTATTTGGCAGCAGCTTCAGGCTTCTCTCTGGTGACAGAAATGACTTCTCACAGAGGCTGCTGAGCCATGCCCAGTCACAGAAAGACCATTCTCCCCACCCCACAAAGTGCTTAGTCTGTCTCCTTCCTAACTCTGTCTCCCTCAATCCTGCGTGCAGATTGGACAGAGACAAAGTGCCGCAGACACCTTTGGGCCCAAAGATTAATTTTAAAGTAATCTGATTACCAGCTCAGTGTTAGGTAAGGCCAGAAGTTCATTACCTCAGGGCAAAAAAAAAAAAAAAAATCATTAGTTTGTCACTTGTGCCCTCATTAACTCCTGGCCTTGCACATCATAATTAAATAGCTCATTATGGTTTACATATGAGTGTGCAAATAAGGTGAAAATATTGGCAATGTTACATATGCCCTTGAAAGGTTGGCCTGGAGCAGTTTGTGTCTCGCCCCATGCAAGAAACCTTTGAACCTCAACCTCCCTCTGGGGAAGTACTAGTCCCTGAGAGGCAGGAAGGCACCGTGCTCCTTCTGTGGACCCTGTGTGCTGTGGACTCTGGGCCTGTGGTCCTGCTCCCTTGGGTCCCCATCCCTTTTGGGGAAATTACGCTCCTTTCATGGTGCCTTTCATCTCACCTGCGCAGAAGAGGGCTGAGAGAGAGTCCTGCACAGGGCTTTAATCTATGATGCGTTGACAGCAGTGAGGGGTGGCTGGCTGGGGAGATGCCTGATGAAGACCAGGCTCTTCACAGTTCAAAGAAATAGCCAACATCAAAGAAGTTTTGCTACAGAGTGCCTTCACTACTTTGGGTAAACATTGTTTCACTCAAGGTAAGCGACTTTCAATCAAGCATTCTTGAGAGACCGAAGTTCAGGATCAAGTATCACCTTTCTCTTTTGCGCTTGCTGGAGGCAGCTCCTGCCTTGTCAGAGGGCAAGTCAACCTGGCTCTGTGACTTCCAAGTGAAAATCTGTGAGCATGAGGGGCTGTTTCCTGTGTTGTTCTTGACATCGGAGAACGCAGACAGATGGGACCTCAGGTGGAGAGTGCCCTGTAGCAACATTTCCTCAGCCAGTACCTCCTGGGCCCAGCACACCTCACCTTCTCCACTTGGTGACCACAAGCTAACGTCTCCTGGCCTCTAAAGGTTGCTTTTCACACAATGACAGAGATCAACTCCCCAACCAGTCACTTCAGCCCCCACCCCGGTCTTACACCCTTCAGCAAGTTCCTGTTAACTCTCAGACTAAAAGCAAAGATCCTGGTGATGTCCAGCAAACTCTTAGGCACCGGCTTTGGGACAGCTTATCCACCCCTATCGAGACATCCTCCACCATTCAGTATCAGCTGTCTCTTTTCACCTCCTTCTCCATGAAGATCCCCTGCACCCCAGGACTTTTGAACAGGATGTACCCCCACTCCTGATCGTCCTTTACCACCTCCGCATCAGGTTTGCTCTTATTCGGTTATGTTACTTCACACAAACACCAAGTCTTTAGGGGAGAGTTCCCTGAGCCCCTGTTATCTCCATCAAAGCAAGAGGGGGTGTCTCTGTTCGACTGTCAGCAGGCACCATGTCCCTCTGCTCCAGGATGCATACAATGTAGCCTTGATTACTTCATTCATTTCTGTGTCACCTGCCGCTTCATGTCCAGTCTCTTCATCGTGTGTGATTGTTGTAACTGGGTCAACAAAGTGCCTGGTGTGTGGAAGGCTCCATCACTCCCCAGCAGCAGCAGATGTACCTAGGTATCACCAGCTCCAGGGTTTTCACCTCCACATTTTGGGGACCATTCTTTCCTTCGCATGATCACCATCCAAACCAGGCGGGATGTTTGCCCAGGAATGAGGTCTGCAGCACTACAGCCAAGATACTGGACTGAAGCAATGTAAGGGAGGAAACACTGACCTCAGTTCAAGGTTGCGGAGGGCTGTACTCTGTCATGCACGGAAGGATGGCATCATGATCACTTGACTTACACTCACACAGTAGGAGACCAGGAGGCAGAGAAAGGAACAAGACACCTGTGTAGCCTTCAAAGACACACCCCAGGTTCCTACTTCCTCCATCTATCCCCACTTCTTAAAAATCTCCCCAAATTCTGCTGTCACCTGGGGTGCACATATTCAACCTACGAGCCCACGGGAGACTGTTCACATTAAACCATGACTCAAGGTCTTCATCCATCCGAGTCTACACCAATGCAGATCGTTGGCCTTCCTGTGGTTTGTGGAGGTCTTTGCCCACAGCTGGGGTCTCCGGTGATGAACTCAGGTAGAAGAGCATTTCGCAGCCAGCTCAGGTAAAACTAAAGCAGACAGCAGTGAGTCCTCAGTCCTCAGTTGAGCTTTGCAATGAGTGGGAGTTTGCTGGAGGTGAGCTAAGCAGGATGGGAGAGCTGCTTGGGGGTGTTAGACCTTACAGCAGGGGCTGTTTTAAGGACAGGACGGGCAGGGGAGGAGCATCTTACGAGATGACTGCAGAAGCGGGGACTTCATACAGCTCAAACCTCAAACGCACATTTCTTACAAGGAAGCCAGCCTGATTCAATCCCATGAACCCTGTATTCCACATATGTGAAACAGGTGACACTTGCTCTGTCACATGGTACCCCGATGAGATCTTACTGTCTGTGGTTCTTAAAGCCTGGTGTCCTTCACTCTGCCTCACACCCCTGGAGAGCCTTACCAGGGATTGTGTCATAGACCTCAGAGCTGCTGATGGTTGTAGTCTGCCATGCAGGAAAGGATGACAACAGGATCCCGTGACTGATGTTCACAAAGCAGGAGACCAGCAGGCAGAGAGAGGAACAAGGAACCCGTGTAAGCTTCAAAGGCATGTGACCTCTGGACATGGCCCTTCTTGCTTGGTCAGGATCAGAGGCAGGGAAATCTGTGAAAGAACATCCACTGAGCTTCAGAGGGAACAGATGGAAAAGACAAAAACATGCCTGTCCAGTTACCAGTCTGATTGTTTTCTTCCTTAAGGATTTTTTTGGAGGGTGGGGAGTGGGGGTATTTCCATTTCCATAACCTTGTGTAGCCTCAGCCAGTATCTAAGCCACAGGAGTCACTGGGTTGTGCTCCCCTTTCGCACAAAGCATGGAGTCCCAGCTCAAGGTTGCCTTCCATATTCCCTTTTTTAGCAGTCCAGGCGCAAACACGGGTGAATATGGAACCCTGAGCAAGATACTTGTACAATGCCCTTTGCTCTCTGCCATAATGCAAAGCCTTCTGTTTGCAACCCGCTGTTGTTTGAACGGGAACATTCAAGGTTACTCAGCTCCAGATGTGTCCATGGTGAATGTACACAATGTCTACCCACGCCTGCAGTGGTGAACCTGACTGTTGGGTACAAAGATGCATTTTTCCTTTCTTTTCTTTTAACCATATCTTGGGAAAAAAAAAAAAAAACAATTACTGTATGTAAATGTGTTTGACATTTGTCAGGATGTCAGAGGCAAAGCACGCCATAGCGATCAATTAAAATCCGAATCTCTCACTTCAGAGTCTAAAAAGAAAACAAGGTAATTTTAAGAAGAACAAAGGGTATTTATTGATCCTAAGTCTTGCAGTAATGGTTGCAGCCCCTTCTTTTTGTGCCAATCATTCTTTGAGCAGCATGCCGGCTCCTCCTACAGGAACTTTGTTCCCAGTTCAGCCCCATGCATGGCTCAGCTCAGGGTGGACCATGGCTGCCTCTGCTCTGCTTGCCACATAATCTGATTGCCTTCAGTGCCAGTGGTAAAGAGAGCACCCCAAGTGTATGAATAGATTCTTAGACATGGCACCCTAGGCTAAATCCCTGTTGGTGATCTCTCCCTGCCTTGGATAGTTAGCTTTTAGCCCTTCAAGGAAAGTGTCTCTCAATTAGAAATGGAATGTGCGTTTCCTCACAGAGACATCTGGTGTGTGGCTCCTCCGGGCTTTGGCAAGTGTGATAGACTCTCTAGCCGTCCCTCGTGACTCTTGAAGCCTTAGTCAAGAACCTGGTTGAGGGTGAGACCTTAAGGCAGTGTTCTCTTGGCAGCTGGAGAACAATCCCCTATGGCTACGCTCCCTGGTCCTTCTGTCTAGGGGGCACAGGAAGGAGCCTGTGTGGTCACAAGTGCACTGCCAACCGGTTTTCTCCTTAACTTCTCATTCTGGGTTGACTCTGGGACTACAAACCAACCACAAACTGTAAGCTTCTATCCTTTCTATCGGAAGCTTCTATACAGAGGGAAGTGCGATTCTGTCATGGTGGGGTATGAACTGGGGCAACTTGCCAATTGCCCATGGGTGTGACCTCTATCTTGCACCAGAGTGTCTATTTATCTGATTCTGACTACAGAACAGTCTTCCTGGGCTAGCCTGGCCTAACAAGATTGTTTAGCAGGTAAAGAAACCAAATCTGATGACCTGAGTTCATTTCCCAGAATGCACATGGTAGAAGGAGAGAATTGACTCCCACCTACAAATCATCCTCAGACCTCCACACCCCTGCCTTAGCCCATGTCCACACCCCTGCCTTAGCCCATGTCCACACCCCTGCCTTAGCCCATGTCCACACCCCTGCCTTAGCCCATGTCCACACCCCTGCCTTAACCCATGTCCACACCCCACACTCCACATAAATAAATAATAAATGAATAATAAATAAATAACAAATCATCCTCTGACCTCCACACCCTGCCTTAGCCCATGTCCACACCCCACACTCCACATAAATAAATAATAAATAATAAATAAATAAATAATAAATAATAAATAATAACAAATCATCCTCTGACCTCCATACCCTGCCTTAGCCCATGTCCATACCCCACACTCCACATAAATAAATAATAAATGAATAATGAATAAATAACAAATCATCCTCTGACCTCCACACCCTGCCTTAGCCCACGTCCATACCCCACACTCTACATAAATAAATAATAAATAATAAATAAATAAATAAATAAATAAATAATAATAACAAATCATCCTCTGACCTCCACATCCTGCCTTAGCCCATGTCTACACCCCTGCCTTAGCCTATGTCCACACCCCACACTCCACATAAATAAATAAATAATAAATAAATAACAAATCATCCTCTGACCTCCACACCCCTGCCTTAGCCCATGTCCACACCCTG
>NW_022196897.1:165120263-165154303 GCF_008632895.1 Mastomys coucha | reverse complement strand
AGCCCATGTCCACACCCCTGCCTTAACCCATGTCCACACCCCACACTCCACATAAATAAATAATAAATAAATAATAAATAAATAACAAATCATCCTCTGACCTCCACACCCTGCCTTAGCCCATGTCTACACCCACCCCTGCCTTAGCCCATGTCCACACCCCACACTCCACATAAATAAATAATAAATAATAAATAAATAAATAAATAATAAATAATAACAAATCATCCTCTGACCTCCATACCCTGCCTTAGCCCATGTCCATACCCCACACTCCACATAAATAAATAATAAATGAATAATAAATAAATAACAAATCATCCTCTGACCTCCACACCCCTGCCTTAGCCCATGTCCACACCCTGCCTTAGCCCATGTCCACACTCCTGCCTTAGCCCATGTCCACACTCCACATAAATAAATAAATAATAAATAAATAAATAAATAAATAAATGAAACTTTAAAATAAGTAAGTACATACAAAAAACAAAGTTACTAGGACCACATCACGGCCCAAGAAAATGTCTGCTGCACAGAGCCCCAGATCCAGTCCTGATGGGGCTGAGGCAGAATTCACACCCAGGCCCCTCTGCATGCAGGTGCTCATAGAAAGAACAGCGTGTAACCCAGACATGAGATAGGACGCCATGTGAGCCAGTCACAGTACTGAGACACACAAAGAAGCCTACTCAGACAGGACCACACTGGCAGCTGCAGAGAGAAACTATAAACCCCCTTCCTTACTGCTGTGATAAAATATCCGCAGAAAACCAACTTAAGGGAGAAAAAGGTGGTTCTGCCTCCTCATCTACAGTGGTTTGGAAGATAAGACCAATCCCTAAATGTAGCAGCCTCTGTGACATGAGATTTGTTTCTTTTTCAGAAATACAGGCATCCCTGAAACCCTCTGTCTTGTGCTGGATTCTGCCTCACCTTCAAATGTTTCAGAAGGGCAGAGAGGATGCAGAGACATTCTGTGGTCAGAGAAGTCTGATGTTGTCCATCAGCATTGGGGCTTAGGCCTACACATCCAAGACTGCACCAATGACTCCTGGCTGCCCCAAGAGGGTCGAAAGGACTCCAATGTGAACTGAGAGCAAGGTCTCTGGGTCACATGCCATGCAAGGGGCTATGTGTAGGTTTTCAAAAACCCTGCCCTGCCTCTTCTGATTGCCAGAACAAAGCAGAAAGTAAAGCAAGCTTTAGCTCCATCTCACTGAGATGAGCTGGGTCTCAGTTGCTCTGGGAGTTGGTATGCGCCTTCCTGCCTGTGCCTGTCACGTTCCTGGCCTGTGATTTAGGAGTTCAGCCCTATGAGTTTTGAAGGCAGATGCAGCCTTCTGCTCTCTAAGAGCCAGATGCGGTTTTTATTGACTCATCTTACACAGAGCGTAATTAGATAGAGGCAGAAGCAGCAGTCGCCCAGGGCACTTAGCTGGGCGAAGAGGAAAGAGCTGGGCTGTGGAGCCTCAGCCCCACCCTCAGGAGGAGGACTTCATCAAGGTAGCTCTGTCCTATCCAGCACCAGGCAGTGCCTGCTCAGGGTCATAGGGACAGTTGGCAGGGAGGTGAAGCTGCAGCCCTATGAGGTACTCTGGGTGAGCTATACCCTGAGTCAATGGCAAAGCACAGACGCCTGCTTGTCAACAGTGCCAGAAACATCCCGATCCCTAGCCTATCTGGTACTAACCAAGACACACCTCCCTGACCCTTCCCCTACAGAAAACCTTTCTGATGTCACCTTGGACAATGGTTCGAAAATGTCATCATTCATAGTACTGTTGGGCACCTGGATGTTGAAAGGCCACCATGTGTCTTAGTCAGAGTTTTACTGTTATGTACAGACACCAGGACCAAGGCAACTCTTATAAGGACAACATTTAATTGGGGCTGGCTTACAGGTTCAGAGGTTCAGTCCATTATCATCAAGGCAGAAGCATGGCAGTGTCCAGACAGGCATGGCACAGGAGGCACTGAGAATTCGACATCTTTACCTGGAGGCTGCTAGAAGAAATCTGACTTCCAGGCAGCTAAGACCAGGGTACTAAAGCCCACCCCAACAGTGACACACCTGCTCAACAAGGCCACACCTTCTAATAGTGCCACTGCCCGGGCCAAGCACACACAAACCATCATACCAGGGAAGCTCCAAGTCTGACTAAAGTCTACTTACTTTTTAAAAAGAAAAATTCTCATCCTTTCCCTCCTTTTGACACTTTGAACTTCAATGAGGTAGTTTAGGTCTGGATGAATATTTCATTATTAATTAGGTCTGGTGACACAGACCCACTATATTGCCTCTCCAGAAGGCTGAGGCAGAAGGATCTCAACTTTAATGTCAGCCTGGACTACAGAGTGAGCTGAAGCCCAGCCTGGGCTACAGAGGCTAGCATGGGCAACTTAGTAAGAACATGACTCAAAATTTAAAAAGTAAATAAACAGATAAGGGCATTGTCCTGGTTTGTGCTCTGTTGATGTGATAAAACTCTGACCAAAATCAGTGTAGGGAGGACATCAATGTGTTCCATCTCTTCTTCCAGGAGGAATGAGATGGAATATGCCTTCAGCAAGAAAACCAAGGTAGAATGAGAAGCAACAGGCAAGACCTTAGAAACGCAGCGGGACAACTCTGAAAGAAACTTTGTAACAAGCTCGCCCCCCATCACCGATCCACAGCTACAGTTGCCTCCATTTGCCTCTTAATAGTCACCCTAATTCCAGACTGGAATGTGTAGACGTCTCCCAGCTGCTTTTAAAGGCTGCCTTATCGTTCTAAGAAAGCATCATACGTAATTACATTTAATAGACACAGAATTGATTGAAACACTTAGCTGGAACAAAAAGCCCAGACCTAATTTTGTAAACATGTTATTGTACAGTAACCCCCAATGAGTTTGTGCTTAAATCTCCTAATTAATTTTTAATTAAAAAGCTCAAAGATGCTATTACACTTGTTGTAAATGGCAGCCCCATACAAGCAGAAACCACGGAGCAATGCAGACGAATATCTCCCATTAAAATCTGCGTTAATGAGAACGGCTGTGCTCCATATTTCTGAAACAGAAATGGGGAAGAAAACTGTTTAAGAGGTTTGAGAATCTTCCTCTGCTCTTCCTGACTTGTGTACACCATGTAGCATGTGATGGTCTCGCATTCGACAAGCTGTCCGAACCTTTATCTCAACAGATCTTTCTTCTACCCTTTCCAATATCTAGCTAAATGTATCAGGTGCCTTTAGTAGCAAATTGTATTTAATATGGTCACAAGCCAAAGAAGGTTCCCACTTCCTTCAGCAATGAATTCCATCTCTTATTCAAACACTACCCAGTGTTGAATTAAAGTCCCTCCCCACACCCCTGCCTAACACCTTCTGTCCTCTCTAGTCTAATATCTCCGTCGATCTGTCCAGGCTTGCGAGATTCTTTTGAGTTTCAGTAATTGAAACTTTATGTTTCTCTGGGGATATGGGTGATGTCACCAGTGGGGAACTATAAATAGCCCCAGACACAAAGGGAGAGCTTCTTCGAGAAGACCGGGTCACTCTCCTCCCCATAACTCAACCAGGGTGAGGCCATCAGGAGACCAGGTGCCCTGCGCCTGCATGGCTGCTGGGAGGTAAGCCTCTCCACCAACTCTGGCTTGGTAACTAAGTTACTGGCTGCTTACTGCTGTGCTTTCCAATTAAAGGGGCAGTGCCTACTCTCATTGTCCAAAGGAGGGGTGTGTGACCTGTGAGTGTGGGCCCCGCTTCTCCCTATCCAGTGTTCTGTCCACATAACCCATGCCTAGGTTCCTCATAGGAATTAATCTTTCCTCATTTGCTCCTCACGGCCGGCCCCTCCATGCCAGAATCTCAGCCTTGGCACTCCTGACCTTTGGGTCTTGTCAGTCCTGAGGCCTCCTGGGCTCTGTGCAAGGCTGAGAAGCATGCTAGGCTCCTCCTCCCTCAGTGTCAGCAGTAGCCCCTCCCAGCTACAGTAACCGAAATGTCTTCCTTGGGAAGAGAATAAGCCAACCACAGCTGAAAAATACTGCCTCAGGTTAAATAGAGATGGATGCTCACAGGACCATCCAGAGAAAGCCAGGAGGATGTGTGGTGATGGCAATGAGCCTACTGCCCTTCCATGTCCTTCATGAAGATTTCAGATTTACTCAGGCAGTTAGGAAGGCAATCTGATGAGTGTGTGTGCACATGTGTGTGTGCAAGGACACTGGTGGGTGTTTGTTTAAGGGGCATTGACTATGTGGCAGCCAGAGAGACACACCGTTCAGGTCAGGAACCTAGTTTGTGACCAGACTCTCGGGAACACCGTTGCCTGATTGCTGAGAGAGGGGAGACTGGGCCTCACATTCGGGTTTGCTATCGGTGTTTGTATGACAGGCAGATGGGCCTGGAATGGGAATACCAGAAGAGGCTTGCTCAAGTTGACTGAGGTGGGAAGACCCTCACTGAGGGGTGGGACCCGTATCCACAGACTTGTCATTGTACAGGAGGAATACAGGACAAGGCTAACATACTCCTGCTTAAGGAAACAATGGAGCAAAAACATTTGATAAGGGAGAAGCTTTTCTTTCTGATAACTGGAGTATTTATTTTCATTACTTCTTTTCACAAATCTAGGCACTTGACATTTCCCCATCAAGAACAGAGTAGAACCAGGAGCAGATGTGTCCAGGGTAAGGGATGCCCAGCATAAGAAAAGCTGGGGAGCTGACCCATGCACTGGGTGTACCACACCAACTGTGGCAGTTACCCAAGCCTCAGCTATCCCAGAGAAATAAAAGCTGACCATACCTCCCAGGGCAGGTGAGGTCTATACTTCGGGTCAACTGTGTTTTAGTAAAAAGAAATCGACAGCAATCTAATGGGGCAAAATGTAGAATCCAGGGTATCTGGGCTACCTCCCTGCGCTGCAAGAAGGCAACAGTGCCCTCGTAGCTCCAAGGTCACCAGCAGCTCTCAGCCTTCCTCGTATATTTCTCTCCAAAGGTCCTTATTTTTAGTAACTTCTACAGGGGCACCCAGAGGCAAATATTGTACAGGACCCACAGCATTGTCGCTGTGATAATCCACACCAGAGCTAAGGGATGTTAACCTTTGCATGAAGGAGGGCTGGAGAGCCGTGTGCTATGGGTGCAATCTGGAAGGAGCAGTATCAGCCCTACTTGGCTGGGTTTCAAGTATCTTGAAACCTTTCAGAAGCACCTGACAATTGCCATGATAATTACAACTCACCTCCTCTGCTCTGGGAAGGGTCCTAAGGTCTTCCTCCAGGGGAGACAGCATCTCCGTGAAGGCCCTTGCATCCCAGCTCTCCTCTGTGTAACGTCCTTCATCTTGTTCTCGTTTCTAAACAGACAAAACCAACCTCCATCAATCAAGGTCATTGCCGAATTTCATCTCTTCTGAAAAAAAAAAAAAGTCAACAGAAAATATGAAAACCATTGTCCTGAATCCCTATCCCTTCTAAGCCCACTTTTCATTTGTCTGGGGCTGATTGTCCTGAAGTACCTGTATCTATCTTCCTCCTCAGCCAGGGCAGGCGTTCGCTCTGCATCCTGGTACCCAGTTCCCCATCATTCCAGTGTTCTCTGCCTCTTGAGACTGTCTTGCAGTCATCAGGGCCTGAGTTATCTAGGTCACTGCAACGCTACGTTCCTAGAATTTGAGCCTCAGCTTTGAAAGTGGAGCAAGCATGTTGGCAGCTCTGAAGGAGCTGACTTCTGCAAGGCCCTTTGGAGCAGCCCTGCAAATCCTGGGCTTAACCAGGATCAGCTTAAACCCTCACTGTTGTGCTCCCAGGTAACCTGTGTTTTGTGGTTGTTTGTCTGGTTTTGTGTTTTGAGACAGAGTCTGGAGCTCAAGATCCCCCTGCCTCGGTCTCCCCAGTGATGATTTTATGGATACAGACAGCTATGCTGGGGTTCTTGAGAATAAAAGTTATTGTTACTGTCTCCTTTCTTACTCCTCGTGTCATCACCAGCCATTCCTTTGGGAGCATCTAATCTTTGTCTCTAAGAAAGCTCTTTTCCCTGGGGAAGTTGTCATCAAACCCAGTGTCCTGGATTCTGGCACCACAGTGATTCTAATAAACCTCTGAGTTTATCCATTACATTCAGGTCTCAATGCCATGTAGCTATAAATGTCGGTGAGACTCTTAACTCTTCACTCTCCAGACCTTCTGTGAGAAAGGATAGAACAAGTTTCTAATGAATGTGTGTGTATATGTGTGTCTGTCTGTCTCACTGTCTTTCTGTCTCTTTACCTCTCTCTGTCTTGTGTCTCTGTCTATCTTTCTGTATCTCTACTTCTCTATCTGTCTCTCTATCCCTCTACCCCTTCTTTGTCTGTCTCTGTCTGTCTCTGTCTGTCTCTGTCTCTCTGTCTCTCTGTCTCTCTGTCTGTCTCTGTCTCTGTCTCTGTCTCTGTCTCTCTCTCTCTCTCTCTCTCTCTCTCTCTCTCTCTTCTTCTGTCTGTCTGTCTCTGACAAGGGTCACTTACAGAGATCTTGTTTAAACGGTCACTCATGACATACCATCCAATTATGCAAACCCCAGATACATCAAGTGACTATTGTCCGGTGTGGCACACTGCTGGGGAAGCCTGTGTGTTCAGTGTACATCCCTTTCAACAAACAGAACCCAATTATTAGTACTTTTATTCTCTACCCAGATTTCCATCTGATCTATCAGCCCAGTGCCCTATGAAAAGCAAGACCCACAAGTCCTACAAGTGTGTTAACCCTTGCACTGAGTCTCTGCTGTGTAATAGTTTATGATCCTTCCTACAGCTCCATTTACAGATGAAAGACGGGACCTTTACAGCGAAGTTCAGGACCTGACCCAGTCATCTGCTGTCTGGGGACCTGAGCAGTCTTTAGGAGCTCCTGTCCCCAGAAGGCTTGTGTTGCATGTCTTAGGAAACCTGGACAAGCCGGGCAGTGGTGGCACACGTCTTTAATCCCAGCACTTGGGAGGCAGAGGCAGGCAGATTTCTGAGTTCGAGGCCAGCCTGGTCTACAGAGTGAGTCCAGGACAGCCAGGGCTATGCAGAGAAACCCTGCCTCGAAAAAAAACAAAAAACAAAACACACACACAAAAAAATCAAAAAAACAAAAAAGAAAAAAAGGAAGAAGAAACCTAGACAATATTCACCATTTTTTCTAAAATTCACCCTGGAAGATACTGAATTTCCTTTTTGACAAAGCCCAGAAAAGTGTCTGCAGCTCCTCTCCACACACAGGAACTATGGAGAGGCCACTTTAGCATAGCTCACACCTCAGAGGGGTGGGCTGGCTTTGGAGCATCAGAGGTACTGGCGCCTGCCTGTGAGTGAAGCTCAGCATGCTCCCACAAGCTCCACAGGCTCCAGACTGTCTTCTTTCAATGACTCCACAGTGACCTGGAGGACGTGTCCTTAACCAGCCAGCCTCTGCCTCTTCTCCACTGTCCTTGGACCTCAGGGAAATCAGAAATAGCCATTCCTCGGGAAACGGCTGAAGCCCCTCCAGCAAGGGTACAGTGAAGGTGCAGACGCGCTGAGCTAATGAACCGAAGACAGACAAATCAGGTCTCCTTTCCAGTCCGTCCACAATGACCTCCAGGAGTTTTCACGGCTGGGGATAATTGATTTGTGAGCTCTGGGATTAGATGCAGGCCATTTTGTGTGGTGGTGGGGATCCTACAAAGAGCAGAGATGTTTTCTGCGCTTTCTGCCAAGCAGTCTTAGAATAAATAAGGCATCAGAGTAATGAAGTCAGGACAGCTTTTGTCTTAGTCAGGAGGCATCATTACACAGGAATAATTCATGGCCTGGTGCTGTCCGCCCTGCCTAAGTTCTGCTTGGCTGTCGGGTGCTATGAAACCATGCTCCCTGTGAGCCCTCAATGCATGCCCCGGCACTCCATTTGCTTAGATCCCTGGAATTCTGAGAGTTTACTAATCTTCACTTACCTAACGTGGGCCTTAAACAGTTTGTGGTCTGGAGATCATCCAAGAGGCCACTCCAGGGGACCCAATCCCTCTAACCCCAAACCATGTTGGCTGAGCTGACATCAAGACCTAACCTCCCTTCAGCTCCACACCCTGCACCTCTTTCCAGGAGGGGTGAAGCTTGCCCTGTCTGTAATCCATGGATACCAGAAGAGACATTGCCTTACTGAGCAGGAGTGGATGGCAGGATGGATTAATTGAGGAGTTTTTCATCAGCTTCTACCTTCTACAGCTGCTGGCAAGCTCCTGAATGAGAAGAAATCTCCAGGAGACATGTACCCTGTGCATGTTCAGAGAATGAGCATTCTGTATCCCTCTGAAAGGCGGGAGCTGAGATGCAGAGAGTCCAGGGGTGCCTTCTCTGTCCCCCATGCACTCTGGGAGCTGATGGCCTTTAAGAATGACTATGAAGGGCCTTCTTGTTCCTCCATAGTCAGCTGGCTCCCATGTCTGGATGGTGAGTCTTTAAAGGGACTTTTCACTTTCCAGGGTTCCAGGTTCTGTCCTCACAGGAGCCCTTGGATGCCTTGGTCACTCTCCACAGGCACTTTTTCTGCATTTGTAGCTTCCACAGGTATGGGCAGGTGTTGGTCTGCATATTCTTTCTCAAGGGGCATGAAGTGTTTAAGTGTGTGGGTTTCCACATGGCAAGTTACACACAGAGATGTTGGAGAGCAACTTAAAGGAGTCTGTTCTCTCCTACCCATGTTGATTCAGGGGTCCAACTCAAGCCATGTGGGGTTTGGTGGCAAGCTCCTCTCTTCCCTGAGCTCTCTCTCCAGCCCTGGCCTGTGTTTTGTAAGAACGCCTATAGGCTGTGGTGTGGTCTGGCCTGATGTTGTCAGGTTCGATGGCCACTCAGGAAATTCCAGGGATCCATAATAAGCTGCCCGTGTGAGCTTCCTTGAGCTGATTAGCTCACCCGGCCATTTGCTAACCAACCTGCAAACAGCTCTACCTAGACAAAGTGGACTCTATCTCCAGAGAAAAGAGAAGCCCTGTCCCTTGCAGTGAAGAGACAAAGAAGGAGTTCTAAGTGGCATAAAGGTTCTCCTGGTAAATGCCCGGCACTTACTATATTTGTAGACACAGAGTGGTGGAGGAGGATGCTTAAGGTCACAGAGGTGCCAAAGGGGAGGCCCGTGTGAGCCTTAGCCTGGAGCATGTGCTTTATCATAGTACTCACTGGCCATCTTTCTCAGCTTGAGCTTAAATCAACCAACAAAGCTGTCGAACACTGGTATGGAGATGCAGGGCCCTTTCACAACCTCCAGTGAGCAGTGACCTGCTGAAATTGTCCTGTCCCACTGAGGAATGCTAATTTTGGAAAGTGTGGGAGCTCTGGGGGTGGGCACCTGCAGCAGTGTCAGTATTTGCTCTTCACGACTCAGGAAGCAATGGCTTATACCAAGGTTGGTCAAAGAGCAAAGGGCACAGAGGGCCTGGCACAGGACCTGGCACAGTTACATGGGGCTGGAGAAGCAGGTTATACAGGGACAGATAGGAGCATCAAGGAATCTTACCAGAGCTGAGAACCAAGAGAAGCTTGTTGGGAAGTGGCTTACCACAGAAATGACAAGTGTCTTTTCTCAAACATAGGGAGAAGCCAGGAAGGGACCGAATGTCCTTTCTGCCCCAGCTCTTGTCCTTCACTAGTTTCCAGATTGCGACATATGGGCTGCCATGCATTTCCTTGTCATCCGTCAGGGGTAGCCTGCTTACTGGGATCCCCAAAGCCCCTCGTACATAGCCAGTGCTCACCTGAGACACAGACTGAGGGCTACACTGCTGAATTGAGAATGTCCCCAAGTCTAACCCATCTGTCATCCACAGTCCTTCAAAGATATCTTAGTATGACTTCAAAAATAACTGAGACCTGTGCTATAACCAAAATCTAAAGGGAACCTTCTGATCTTGTGGTTGTCACACTCTCACACTGTGAGAGGTACTAAGATGACCTTCTAAGAGAATTATGGTACCCACAGCCTAGGCTTCCCTTAGGATTCCCCCTCACCTTCCACCACCCTCCCCTCTCCACAGGGCTGGGTGAAATGTCCTTTAAAACCCTAGGGTCCCTTCCTCCACTGAAACCTTTTCCAGGACACAGATCCAAGGAAAGATGAGCCCGTCCTCAATGCCAGAGTCAGGCTTTGTGGAGAATGGAGAGACAAAGCAGGGCCATTTCCACAGTGCAGATAAGTGGCAATGGCTTCCACATCCTGAGTCTCAGCCTATGCGGACAGACCAGCACCCAGCCTCGGATGATGGACAGGCATAGGTGAGAGAAGGCTCAGAGAATCTGGCTGTTTCCTAGCTTAGAGGGCACTTGAGAAGAGGCAACACAGACTTGGAAATTTCAGACACCGGCAACCAGAGCCAAGTCACCCTGGATGCTGAGTGAACATCTTCCAAGGCAGACAGGGAGAAGCTTCCACGCAGATGGAGGCAGTGGGAAGGACTGTGAGCCGGGGAGGCTGTGAGGGGAAAGGCGAGACTGTAGCACACACAGAGACACACAGCAGTGACAGCAGTGGGAAGTGGACAGCTGCTCCGAGACCACCAGTGAGTACTACTTCCTCAGTCCCCACCAAGACTCAGCGAGTCCCTTAGCGCAGGACAGTATGCTTCTCATAGAGGGTGGGCAGCTCTCAATCCCGGCACAGCCTGGTGCCCACAGCTCTGCTCTCAGCAGTGTTTCTCTACCACAGAATGACTGACACAGGGACAGAAGGTCCCAGAGAGGGATGCTTTGCGACATACTGTAGAATAATCAGAAGCTTCCCCGAGCCTCCTCCATGGATGCCAGTGGCTCCCACCAGGTGTCACAACCCAAGTGTACCTCCATGTTGACAGGCGTCCTGTCAGAAGAGGGACAAGGGTGCAATCAGCCAGCTGAGAGCAATGCTTAAATCACTGTTTTGTGCACTTGAGCCCCAGGGAGCACTTGGGCCAGGAAGGCACAGCAGTGTGGAGTAGCATTGCCACCTGGAACAAGGAGAGTGTGTTTAAACAACAGGCAGGGCACAGCCGAAGCTGAGGAATAAGGGCAGAGAGAGGATTCACTCCACAACAGCTTAGCCTTGGCGGGTGTTTATTTAATAGATACACTTGCTTATAAATATCTGTGACCCTGTTGTCTTGGGCTAAGCTCTCTGGAAGAGAAGTGGTAAGTAGTGTCTACGTGGATTTGTTACAGCCAAGGCTAAGAGCAAGCGGCAGCTCAGTAAATAACCTTGGTGACAGCAGAGACTGGGAGACTGACTGACACGGCTAGAACAGACCGCCGGTGGCCTGCAGTGCTCCAAGGCCATCTCCCCCCAGTTCTCACCACAGCCCCTCCCACCCACTCATCACCCACAGGTCCTGGAACATCCTCGCTTAGAAAGCACTTGGCTTTCTTCCCAGATGGGAGCCTGGGTGTGTGAACATGCAAAAGGCTCCTAAGAAGCTCACAGCCTAAGTTCATCCAGGACTTGCTCCCCTTTAGGACGGAGGTCCACGAACGCCTTCCCACAGCCCACAGGATAGCAAGAACCACAAAACCAAAGCTTTCAGTGAGTTTCTCATGGTTGTGACAAATCACCCAAGAAAACAAACTTATAAAGAGGGATGGTTTATTTTGGCTTTCAGTTTCAGAGCTTCCAATCTGCAGGCCTTCCCCGTGTTGATTTTGAGCTTGTGGTGTGGTAAGTTGACATAGAAAGCAGCCCGTGACAGAGGAAAGCTCTCCTCAAGGTAGAGAAGAAGCTAAGAGAGCAAAGAAGCTGAAGGCCCCAGAACTTGCTCAAGGGCAGGTTCCAAGGACCCAGAGGCCTTTTGGAGGCAGGTTGTAGTCTCAGGACCAGGCTTATGGGACAGGTCTTTGAAGGTTAAATGGGATCATCTTTCTTCACCTCCCATGATCCCACTGCCATAATGTTCTGTCCAAGCACTTGGGGCCAAGCAACCACGGAGCCACAAGCCCAAGCAACCACGGAGCCACGGAGCCACAAGCCCAATCAAGAGCCCAAGTCAGCCACACCTGCTCTTTAGTTGTTACACTGAGAGTCTTGTCACGGTTGTGCGGACAGTGATTGGTACACTCAGCACCCTGTCACTGGGGCTGATCTCCTAAGGGTTACACACACACACACACACACACACACACACACACACACACACGAGTACAAGGGTGGGCAGCAGGCCTTCAGTACACTATCCAAATCAAGTCAAGCCTGGAGCTACATACCTATCATCCCAAGTACTGGGGAGGCTGAGGCAGGAGGATCACACCTTTGAGAAACCTGGGTTATAGAGTGAATTCGAGGATACCCTGAGCAACTTAGGGAGACCTTGGATCAAAGTAAAAAGTAAAGCAGGGACTAAACGTGAAGCTCAGTGGGGGAGCACTTGCCAAGAAGGTGTGTGGTCCCGGGTTCCATCACAGAGCCATAATTAATAAATAAATACATAAACAAGCACACACACATACACGTGCACACAAACCATACTGAACCATTTATTTTCCAGCTGAGTTTCTTAGGATCTCTCTTCTGTCAGTGCAAACTGCAACCTCACCAAAAAGGGAAGAAGAGAGTTTATCTAAGCTGAATGTGAGTCACCTTAGCCCAAGAATGAGAATTCAGGTTGTCCCAAGTAAAATGTCCCAATATGGAAGCAGTGTCAAGAACTTTGGTTGCAGAACAAAAGACAGACAGGTCTTTTAGGAATAGAACTTACAGGAACTTTTAGGAATAGTTCCCACATTGGCGGGAACATGAGGCAGGCAGCACAGCAGAGCTTAGAATGTTCTGCTGTAGGTTGTAGATACTCTGGGCTTTTGGTTAGTGGGAGCCTGCAGTCTGTTAAGAATACATTCCAGTGGGTTTACCTGATAGTCAAAGGGGTGTTAGGTCAAGCAACAAAGTGTGACTTGTAAGGGGAGAAAACCAGGGATAGTTTGGTTCTGGATCTGCAACACTCCGACTCTCCACATCCCGTTTGTTCTGACCAGTCTCTACTGTATTTCTTCAACATAGCTGAGGCTTTTGTGCCTGAGAACCTTACTGGGACGCAAGGCTATTTACTCCTTCCATTAAGTCCTGTGAACAAGACTCAGTTTCCTCCCAGGACTGAGACTCTATGCACAAGCTGCTGCCTGGACTGTGGGATTCTGGGCCAATGGATTCACAATGCAAAGTATTTGTGTGTGGTGGGTAGGTGTTCCTGTCTCCTACAACAAAAAAGGAGAATGAAGCTGTTAGAATTTTTGTGTGAACACATCAACTGGTTCTGCAGCTGAAAAGACATATCCAATAACATGGAGAGTCGCAAGCCAAAGGAAGAACTATTAGGAACAGTTAAGGAACATGTGTGGAAAGAGGTCTGTTGGCAGGAGAGGTAGTTTTGGGAGACTCTGAGCTGGCTACAGTCTGCAGTGGCACAGAGATATGAGGCTGCCTGCATGCCTCTGTGGTTCCATCAGGGCAAAAAAGCTTCGACGAATACTCTGTGGTTCTACCCCTATTATTTTTCTGTATTGCCAGTTTAGTTGGGAAGTAGGAGAGAGAGTCAACAGTTGCCTCTGTAAGGAACTGGAGGGTGAGTACAGATAACGCCAAGACAGATATTGAATTATCTGTGGGTGGGAGCTAGCCCATAAGTGAGCATCTCTGCTCCCACCTCAGGTCCAACCTTTCCTGGACCTGCAGGCTCAGGCTGCAGACTGGATTGTGGGCAAGAGGGCTCTATGGAAGGCAGCTCACATCCTGACTCTCCCCACTTTGCAGAAAAGAGCTACCTGGGAACCTGCCTTGTCCAAGGACAACTTTGCCACTTTCAGATTCTCGGTGGAACACAGTGAATTTCTACTACGTCGCTCTGGACAGTAATCAGTAATGAAGTCATTAATGTGAGAGGGTGGAGAGAGCTGTCGGCCAGCCTCCTCCATTACACTCAGGGACGTTGGCACATCTCTAATTAAGATCCAGAGGCTTGGGTTCCAATTGATGAAGCACTTCATTCCCAAGACACACAGTCAAGAGTGCTGGAGGGCAGAGCTAATGCAGTGAGCAGGGTAATGGCTTGTGTAATTCCAATAAGGAGTTCTGGTCACACTCAATGCTGGAGGTTAACCGGTGATGCCCAGAGAAGGAGCCCGAGTCTGGATGTGTTGCTGCCCGCCTTGCTCCCCTGGTGATGAGACAGTTCTGGAAGTATAGTTAAGGAACCTGCCTACAGTCTTCTGGGCCACCCTAGGAATCCAGGACTTGGGCTCCCTCTTGTTAAACTAGTGTAACAACATTTTCCTCAAAGCTCCGGGGACCTGCAACAACACATAGTCCCCGATGGATTCACTCTGGGGGAAAAACAAACAGACAGATCACGTTAGAGAAAATGGACGCCCAGTAACTCCCTGGGGAAATTACATTGTTTCCTTTTTCACTCATTTAGAACTTCGGAGAAAACATTTTGACATTTGCTGATTGCTGCAGCATTCCCTGAGGACTGAAGCCTGCACGCATTAATTTTATATTCTTATCTGAGAAACCCACATCAGATATGAGCTTGGGGGTGGGTGAGGGAGAAGACATGCCGTGCTTGGGCTCTTGTAACCTCGAGGGTTCCTTTGATTTAGAACACAAGGAATCCAGAATTTCCCAGAGCAGGCTAGAAAGAATAAGTGAGGAACGACGAAGAGGCTGGGCTGGGATCAATCACCTCGGAAGTCTGTGACTGCTGGGAGCCACAAGCTCCTATAGGGGTCACTCTTCAGTCCTGCTTTCATGGTCAGCCCGCAGGCTTACCTGCCCCTGACCTGCCTTCTGTAAGACCTCCCTCTTCTGCCTGCCATTTCAGAAGGACAATCACAACCTATGGAACCAAAATCCCATCTAGGGTTTATAAATCATCCTTCCACATGGCTCCTGGCAGTGGCTAAACAGGATATCATCCCTGGAGATGAGTGACGGTCTCCAGTGTTGATAACCCAAGCCACCAGCTTGGCCTGGCTTTCAGTGGGTGATCTAATAAACTTCACCAGACCTAGAGACACAGGTAGATCAGGCAGCCTTAAAAATATCTGGTACACTGTATCCTAGACTTTCAACTTGGATACTCATTGCCTGAATTGGAGGACATTGCTGTGAGCCATTGCTTTTTAACATGTATTTCTTAAAATTTAGTTTGTAAAAGGTGTGCTATATCCCTGCACCCTGAAAAGTATTGCCTATTTGGAAAAAGATACACACACACACACACACACACACACACATTATATGATATATATATATATATATATACACATTCTGAATTATATTAAATTATATATATTTATGTATATTTGGAATTATATATGAATTATGAATTACATATATATTTGTGTATGTTTGTAATTATAATATATAAATTCTGAATTATATCTTTATATATATGGTATATATAAAGATTATGAGTGAAAGTAACTCTAAGAACCAGAACTCTTCTTTTACGGGTTAAAGCCACTCACTAAGGTGGCTTATGATGGTTCTAAATAATTGAAGCTGTAAAGAAACATTAAAGAGTAAGCGACTCCCCCGCTGCCCTGCCCCGCACCCTAGAGAGTCCTCCACAAAGACTCATTGAGGCTTTGCGGCTGAAGTTAAAAAAGCTTACCGTTGTCACATGAAAAAGGTAACTTTAATAAGGAACTTTAAATTTTAATAAAGTAACCAAGGAAGGAAGCAATAAAGCAGGAGAAGGAAATCTTGATAAAACTGTCCCAATGAACATGGCTGCTGAAGGGCTGACGCTACAGCCCACAGGGACAGCAGGCAGAGCCCAGCCTGTCAGCAGGAGCTCCTGCCAGCTTCATGGTGACCATGGATCTGGCTTCCACATGGAACACGGCTGCAATCAGTAGGGAAATAGAGGGGAATCTTGCCACATGAGCAGGTGAAAAGATAAGAAATCCTAGGAGTAAAAAGAATCCAACAAAAGTGGATGAGGTGGTCAGTTAGCCGACTCTGAAGGTCACCATCCCTGTTTCTAGTGGGGTGGCTGGTAGAGTCAAAGGGGATCACTTCCTACCAGCATGATGGTCTGGGGATTTGGGGTGTGGCACATGCCAGTCACATCCTTCCCCAACAGTGGAAATGAGTCAGTCCTTCTTAGAAACCATCTAGAAAGCAATGGATGTTTCAAGGTCCTTCCTGCCTGGTGTTGATAGAGAAGACACACCAAAGACATGGGAAGGAGGGACATCCATGGGTTCCTCAGAATCCCCCTCTTCAGCATGGCCTGGTGACCTGACAAGATCAGAGAAGGAGCAGTAAGCCTCAGTCTGGTTTCTGTCTAAGCTCTGCAACTCAGTGGCAAGGCAACCGTGAATACTGAACATGAACATGCGCCTTTCACAATGGACGTGAGGTCTATCCCAGGTCACAGGCTCGACTTGCAAGCATCCTGCTCAGTGGTGGTCACTAGGGGGCAGCGGGGCAGTGTCCTGTCCAGGTGCCACCTCCCACCCAGGTGCTGATTTCCAAGGAGTTTCTATAAGATGGACACAGGACATGAACATTTCCCTTATGGGAACTAGTTCTGAGCCAAGGCAACTGTTCCCATTTGCTACAAGAACCAAGAGCTTGACGTTAGAGAACGGCAGAGAGTAGAAAAGGAATATTCAGATTCACAGAGAGGTAGAAGGAAATGGACAGGAAAACAGACTGGGAGAGGATGGCTGGAGGGGGAGGCCAGGCTCAACAGAGAGATTTAGAGACACATAAATATGCAGAAAAGGATGAACAGAGAGGACAGAGAGAGACAGAGACAGACAGAGACAGAGAAAGAGAGAGATCTGAGTGATTCTAGAGGGCTCACTTTAAGCCCTCCCTGAGATACAGGAAGTGGGTTATGGAGCGAATCTTTAAGGAAATGTGTGATTTGACTCTGCTTGGAGAATTTGACCAGCAGCCTGGGCAGGTAGCCATTGCTAGTCCTAATTTCAGCTTCGTGCTTCTCCTCCCATCCCACAAGCTCCAAACTCCCACACAGGCACAGGACAGCAGCAAATAGTGCCAGAGCATATCCAACTCCAAAAGCTAACCTGCAGAGCCTTGAGGAAACAGGACCTGCATGGATGCCGTGGGGTAACACACCATGGGGAGCACACTTCATGGCTGCAGGAAGCCCTCCTCATGTGCTCCTTATCCTGAGTCCCTGTGACTTTCAGGAGGAGGATGTTGAAGTTGAGGAAGGAACATCCTTGGATTCCTCCTCACCTATCACAGGAAAGAGGATGTTATCTCTAAGGAGTGGAACACACAGCATGGCCTTGATTTCCACAGTGGGACTTATCAGCAGGACTCACCTTGTCAGGAATCCAACTCCTTCCAACATCAGCTCAGCTGAAGGCTGCTGCCGACGCCTGAAGGACCAGACTGTGTCTCTCCTCCAGTGAGTGTGCTCTGCAGGATGCTTCACACTGCTGTAGAGAGGGCCGCCAGGTCGGCTTAATTATAACCACACCCAAAGGCCACCTCACTAGATGTTCCCGCACATCCCGGTATGTGACCCTCCTGTCAGGAAAGCATTGCATGAACGTGTTGACATGGTCAGGCATCGACAGCCATGCACACCTTGAGCATCCCACAAGTCTAGCAGGTTAAACAAGGAAACCCACACCAGGCACACAGCCATCAGCTAGGTACAGTCAAGGCAGTGGTCACTAAGGCACCCCCTGGCTACTTGCTGGCTCCTGGCTTCTATGCAAGGAGCCTGAGGCTGTGCATGGTCCTGAGAGCAGTTCTGGAAGACAATCTGGAGGAGGTTCTTTGGGTGCCTCCCCTCTTTGGCACACTGCTTCCATGAGGTCCTCCCTCAGCCTGGTGCTACATGGCAGTTTCCTGGATGCAGACCCAGATGTGGTTCCTCCTATGTCTGGGGTTATTTTTGAGAAGGAACACAGTCTTTGTGTCCCGAGAGACCAAGCACAATTCTGGACTTCCCAGACTGCTCCTGCCACAGAGCCTTCAACTCTTCCCTCCCTATGCTGGTTGGACACAGAGATCCAAGAAGTAGTTTCCTTGAGCCACAGCTCTCTGATCACCAGCCCCGGGCCCCAACATGTGACTCGGGGACACTCTTTCCTCTCTGGCTCCCAGCTACAATGACAGCCCCTCCACCAAGAACAGAGGGTAGGCTATTTGCTCACATCTACAGTCCCAATGTGTGGTGGGAAACTGATGTTCAAGTACTTGTTAGAGAGATGATAGAGCAGGAGAGACTGGGTTGCAGGGGGGTGGGAAGAGGAACGTGAGCCACCCAGGCAGGCACCCTGTGTGACCTGATTCTGCAGAAGTCTGGGGCTGCTGAGGAGCCTGCAGACACAAGACACTGCAGCCCTCACAGGCAGAACTGGTCATCCTTAAAGCACAACCTTTCCCAACACAGAGCAAGGAAAATATTAGCTTTACACATTAAGAGGAGCCTTATTAAAGTTTTAAAGGCTAATATGTAATGGTGAGTCACTCATGCCCGGTCAGCACTCTCGGGCAGGACTTGGGTTAATCCACTCGGGTACACCTCTCTGGGTTGCTTGAGAGCTCCCGCTGCAGATCAGAAGGCCCTTCCTGCCATCTGCAGAGAGGACCTGGGGAGGATGACCCCTGACTCCACCTTCTATCTGATATTGCCTCCCAAGCTTTATGTGCCACCTGCCACAAGCTCTTGATGACAGCAGGCAGAGCCCCGTGCCCCCAGCCATGGCTCTATTCCCTGCAGCTTTCTAATATAAAGTTTCCTTGGGGACACTATCACAGGACCTGTGGGTCAGCCCCCGCCATGCTTGCTCACCTCTCTAATGAAAGTGGCTCAGGGGTCCTCCCCTCCTGCCCCTTGGATATTGGCTTCCCCAAGGGAGGATCTCTGTGCAACCATGCTCTTCCTCCAGTCTGTCCCATCCAGCTCACAAAAACAGAGGAACAAGGAAAGACCCATGTGGGCAAACTGTAGAATGCTTGAGAGACAGTCAGCCTTGAGTTCTTCACATTCAAGATTCATTTGAGAGAAACTCACCAACTGTCAGCTCCAGAGCAGGCTGGGGTATGTGGATTAGGGTGGCATGGACTGAATCGGAGGACAGGTTATTTTAAGAATGAATCCAAGCCTGAGTGTTGGAGTTGACATTCGGGGCCGAGGAGCCTGGACAGGGGTGACCTGGACCTGCCAGACAGAGAGGCTCAAGCTGGGAGGCTGCTTCTGACTTCCAGTTGACTGCTGTCTGAGTGCGTCCATATCTGTACTTCTGCAGGTATCCTGACTAGACCCCCACTAAGTCCTGATTGGAGTGTAATTCAAACTTATACTTGACTTTGGAATTATTTTCAACAGCATAAAAGAATCTGACAGAATGATACCAAGATCTCTAACCTACATTTTACTTTTTATTAGCCTTAGCCCATGGTGACGGAGGCTTCATGGAAGCCATGAACTTTCTTACATCTCTGCAGTGTTCCCATTCCCTAGGTGCCTTCAGAGGCACGAGAGCCCATCTTCCCATCTATTCTGTGCTACTTACCACCATCACAAAACTCCTCCAAAGGACAGAATCCCTCCACAGGCTCCATACCCACCCCTGTTTCACAGGGTCTCACAAGTTGCCTGTGGCTATGTGATATGTGGTCAAGGATGTGGCAGGAGACAGAGCCATCCAGCTTCCTGGGTATACCCGCAGGGATGTAACTCCCCACCAGGCTGGCCTGGTGACACCAAGCCCCAAGCACTTCCTTACAGGACAGTGGTGTCCACACTGGAGATTTGCTCAGAAGTCCTTGGGCAGACGGAGGCAACAGTTCCAGTATGAACCAGAAGCTGACTAGGGTTTCACAGAGCCACCCCAGATAGAGGCTCAGAACACAGAGTCTCCAGGCCTTGTCCATAACTACACATATCCTCATGGCTGACTCAGATGGCTCAAGCTACAGGATGGGGATGCATAAACCCTCACATCTTATTAACAACACTGGTAAGGGAAGAGAAAAATAATGATTAAGGTCGGGTGGTGGTGGCACACACCTTTAATCCCAGCACTTTGGAGGTAGAGGCAGGTGGATTTCTAAGTCTGGGGCCAGCCTGGTCTACAGAATGAGTTCCAGGACAGCCAGGGCTACACAGAGAAACCCTGTCTTGAAAAATAAAATTAAAAATAATAGTAATAATAATAACAATAAAGACTCAGAGAACAGCCTTGAACTGCAATAATCATTATTACAATAGTGAGTTAGGATTTTTTTGTTGTTGTTGTTAATAAACCAATAAGTAAGGAACGATTTCATTGCTGGGTGTGAACCCATTGCTGGGTATGGACAGTTTGAGAGCGATTGCTCAGCCCTGCATAGTTATGGCACTGACGGGGGGAGATGACATCTTAAATCTGCCTCACCCTGCTAGCAGACAGCAGCAGTCCTTGGATGGAGTGGCCAGAGATGAAAGGTTGACAGCAGGCTGGCAAGGCCAGCTTCTGTTGTTGGGATGTGGAATGCCACCCCCAACAGCTTCATGCACCTGAAGACTGTCTCCAGCAGGTGGCACTGTTTCAAGAGACTGTGGAAACTTTAGATGGTGGAGCCTAGAAAGAGGAAGTAGGTCAGTGGAGGAGGGCCAGGACACTTTTTAGATTGGTCCCGATTCCTCTCTAGCCTGACCGTGGACACAGTACAGAAAGCTAGCTTACACTTGGCTGCTGTCTTCCCTACCGCGTTGGACTGTAAGCCAATACGGACCCACCCCTCCCCTTCCCCCACCCTTATTTTGCTTCTGGGGTAGGGAATGGAAAACACCAGCCTGGGTCAGAATCAGGTTCTCAGACTGCTGAGAGCAACAAGCCTAGGCAAGAACTGTACATGCTGACAGCATCCCAGAGCTCTCCCACAGCCTGCCATTCAGCCAGCTTCCCAGGGACCCCTGCTGCTGTAGCTTGTCCTGCCTATGGGGAGGTGAATAGACCACTAACCCTTTACCCTAACCCTAACCCTAACCCTAACCCTTTACCCCAGACTCAACACAGTGATAGGCCAGAGTAAGGACTCCACCAACGGCCACTTTAAGAGACCAAAGAGTCTTTTGGACTTGCCTACACAGCATAAGTGGGTGTGGGGAACCCCAAAGCTGCATCCCAGTAAAGTCCCAACCCACTAAGGATAATGACATCCATAAAGGCTGCATCCTAGAGACCCTCTTTTACCAGCTAACCTTGATCCTGTACACTCCAGCTCACCACAAGACCACCTGAGCTGGGGAGCGAAAAGGGGAACCATGCATGGAACACGGACAGCTCTGGTGGTCCTCTCCTCTCTTTCTGTTTTGGCTCATCAATAAATATCTCCATTACTACTGCTATTACCATACACTAGCTACCTCACCACTGCTCTGTTTAATTGGTTGCCATGGCTACAGAAACAAGGTAATCTCTATTGCATGATGGCAAGGAGGAGAACACGTTTTCGTGAGTCTGTTGGGAGGAAGTAAGAGAGTCACCATCGCATGCACACAAGTGAAGATACCAAGGTCCGGGGTTGTGACCTCTAGAAGACAGAATCAGACCTGCAAGACTCTAGGCTTCTGTATCTGTCCCAAGTGACAGAGGATCTGAGCGGACACGAGATGGGTAAGGATGATTAGAGGTCCGAGGGGACTGGAGAGATGCACAGAAGAAATCGCACACACAGCCACTGAAGAGAGGGGTTGCGCACATTCAGGGCACATGAGAGTTCTGAACCCATGTGCTACAGAAAGGTACCCATGCCAGCATGCTTGGTCATGGCTTTCTGCATGCCTGTGGCTGCTGTGGCAATTTGCTGCTGACTTAAATGTCACACAGTGGATGCATTCAGAAGTAGGGTTTTAAAGCAATATGTTTTGGGCTTCCTCCCATCCTCAGCCTTTCCTTTCCAGAAAAGCAAGTCAGGGTCTCGCACATTAACTTATAATGAAGTGTCAGTGTATGGGGGGATATTCTCAGCATGCTAAGGCTTTATAGCAATGAACATGCAAAGTCTCTCAAAAGACTTCAAAACTGAAT
This sequence comes from Mastomys coucha, assembly GCF_008632895.1. Taxonomy (NCBI): domain Eukaryota; kingdom Metazoa; phylum Chordata; class Mammalia; order Rodentia; family Muridae; genus Mastomys; species Mastomys coucha. The sequence goes on along the minus strand of NW_022196897.1, from coordinate 165,132,276 downwards.
TACCTTACAATACACATTTAAGCTACATTTCTTTCTCTCTCTTTTTTTTGACCCAGTTTATCTCTTTAAAAAGTTAAAAAAAAAAATCAAAGGAATTCCCCTCTTTCTTTGTTCACTGTTCTTTTTTGTAATCCCATAATTGTTGACACCTCATGTCCCGCACAGTGGCCTTGGACCAGTAGTCATGGTTGATGAGCAAGGGAGCCCCATGAAGTAGCATGGAGCATTATTCCTATCTTACCAGGTCTTTCCTACGCTTGTGTTACGTTATTTTTGATTGACATATAATTGTACATATTTATGGGGAAATGTGCTGTTTTGATGTTGTGTAATGATAAGGTAGTAATCAGCATGCTGTAAACATTTGCCATCTCTTTGTGGTGAAAACACTCCCAACTGTTGTCTAGGATATTATGGAAATGCAACCATGGTGAGCTCAGAGCTGAAGAGCTCACTGCTTTCACGGAGGACTGAGGTTGGGCTCTCTGCAGTCACATGGTGACTTAAAACTATCCAGAAACCCCAGTCCAGGGGATTCAGCACCATCTTTGAGCCTTCATGGGTACTGGGCATGCAAAAATGCTCATACATATAAAATAAAAAAATAAACCTTTCTAAAAATTAAATTAAAAGAATGACCTCCACCGTGGTGACAACACTGGTAAGCACAGAGGGAGCTGCGTCATGTGACATCATCCGGAGCAGAAAGATGACGAGCCCGTCTTCTTGCTCATCAGTGGTCTTCACGAGTGTCGGTCTCACAGGGGTTCAGAGAAGTTGGTGGCCAGGGGGACAGTGGCAGGGACACCATAGGCAAGAACTCATACTTAGGGGAGTAAACACAGGGGTCCTCTGCACAGTGCAGTCATTTCTGATTTAAAGGCAGGATGCAAATGAGACCTATCATCTCCATGAGGCTTTGAGGGACGTGGTTTACTGTGCTCCATACTTGGACAATGGGCCATAGTTTACAGTATCAACACTTAGACAATGGGCCATCATTGACTGTATCAATACTTGGACAATGGGCCACAGCTTACTGTGTCCACACTTGGGCAATGGGCCACAGTTGACTAAATGTCCACACTTGGGCAATGGGCCACAGTTGATTGAGTGTCCACACTTGGACAATGGGCCAGTGTTTACTGAGTACCTTAGTTTGACTACCTTAGTTTGGTGCAAGCCCTGCCCCTACTTTACTTTTCTACTTCTCCTCTGACCAGCCGCCACAAGCTTGGCAAGGTAAACCTGATACTGTGACCTGAAGCCTCTGGAGGCCAGAAGGCCAGCCCAGGTTTCATGGACAGAATCTGGCCCTGCTCCTTTCTGGAGGCTCTGGGTAGGCTGTTTCCCCGGGCGCTCTGGAAGGACAGAGTCTCTCGCTCACACTGGGTGTTGGTCCCGGGCGCTCTGGAAGAACAGAGTCTCTCGCTCACACTGGGTGTTGGTCCCGGGCGCTCTGGAAGAACAGAGTCTCTCGCTCACACTGAGTGTTGGTCCCAGGTGCTCTGGAAGAAGAGTCTCTCGCTCACACTGGGTGTTGGTCCCGGGCGCTCTGGAAGAACAGTCTCTTGATCACACTGGGTGTTGGTCCCAGGCGCTCTGGAAGGACAGAGTCTCTCGCTCACACTGGGTGTTGGTCCCGGGCGCTCTGGAAGAACAGAGTCTCTTGCTCACACTGGGTGTTGGTCCCTTTGCCTTGCTGGCTGGAAGGCTTCAGGCTTTCCCCCAGCCAGAGAGTCATCTTCCGTGCTTGACTTGCAGCTCCGTCCTCCATCTTCAGACCTGATGATAGGTCAGGTGTCTGCTGCAGCTGGCTCTTCCCCTTGCAGCTTCTTTTCAGTTGTCAGCCCAGGCTTGTGCTTTATCTTTTATAGATGATGTGAATCCATGGTAAGCCAGATGGTCTCCCATCTCAAAGCCCTGAACCCTAGCACATCTGCCAAACCTCTCTAGCCTCAGCGATCATAACATCTATGTTTCAATAATTAAAATGGACACCTTCAGGAGCCATTATCCTGGCCACCACAAGCTTGTCCAAGGACTCTTTTCTGTCCTTTATTAACTCCCGAGATGCTTTTGCCATGTGCAGGGATGCTTGCTAATCATTCCTGCTCTCCTCTTAGGAGCAACTCTTTTTGTCAGCAGGCTGGTGCTGTTTGAGAACCAGATTTAGGTGGAGACAGGCTTGAGGGTGAGGGGAAGATAATAACATGGGAGAGAAATGGAAGGGAGGGATGAGACAGACAGACAGACAAATATACAAACACATAGAGAGGGGCAGAGAGAGGGGAGAGGTGAGAGTGGAGAGAGTGAGAGAGGGGGTGGAGAACAGTAATGACATTCAGATTTCAGCTGAGAAGACAGACACAAAGCTCTGCGATCCTTTACACAAGAAGAGAGGCCTTCAGCCACCCATCAGCCACTCTTCCAGATGTGAATATCCTGCTATGAGCAGACTCACCCTGAGAGACCCAGCTCCTGTCAGACTTCCTGCCATCACCAACCCTCAGCCCAAGACTATGTATGACATGCAAGCCAGAGCCAAAGCCAATGAAATGTAATCAGACATGTACAGAGATTTGTAGAGAAATGTACTGTAGGTGAGTAATGGAGGGGGAAGAATCTTTGATAAAGACGTTCCAATTAGCAAAATAAAAGCACACTCAAAGGATTGGGGTGGGAAGTCAAAGAAGATGGTACTCTCTAGTAAATGAAATCCATGACCAAACAGGATTCACGCAAGGAGACTGTGGTTGATACCATGCCAGGTTGGATGCATAGATGTGGACAGCTCTGCAGGAAAGGGCCCTCAATGTGACATCCAAAGGTCCCGAGGAAGTCTCTGGCAGCCATGTAAAAACCAGGCACAGCCATGTTGCTTGCAGCCCCATCAGGGCCAAGGCTGTGAACACAATCAGATGCCGGAAGCCAGCTGGCCGGCCAGCCTAGCTCAAATGACATGTTTCAGGGTCAGCACCAGTCCCTGTCTCGAAAAATAAGGCAATATGGAAATACAACCCATATCCTCCTCTGACTTCTGCATTTGTGTGCAAAGGTGGGCCCAGCTACACACCTGTGCATTCACTACACACACACAAGCACACATACACACATGTGCACACACAAAAGACTACGATTGTTAGTGACAGTTTTAGATTTTCTTAAATGAATAAGTGATGTCAGTAACAAAGAAATCTTTCCATTTCTGTTCAACCTTCTGGAAAATTGACAGTGTGCATATACATATAAGTATGTATGTGTGTGTGTATATGTATGTGTGTGTATGTGTGCATGAATATGTGTGTATATATGTGTATGTGTGTACATGTGTATATGTATGTATATATGTATACAGTATGTGTATGTGTGCATATATGTGTGTATTTGTGTATGCATTTGTGTGTATATGTATATGCATGTGTGTATGTGTATATGTATGCATGGGTATGCTTGTGTGTATGTATGTGCATGCACGTATGCACATGTGTTCACACAAACATTCTGATTTGATAGCACAAAGATAAGGCCCTTCGTCACAAATGTCAGTTTTTAAATTCTCTGGATTTGCATTCATTAGTCTAGGCCCAAATGCATTAAAAAACTTCACTGGGTGCTTTTAACCAGAAATTATTACTTCTCTAGAAATATTAGTAATGAAAAGTAATATTTTATGCTTCAATGTCTCCATTTCCTCAAAAGGGCAAGTTCTAGTCCAAGTTTATTGCATGCAGTTGGGGTTAAAAATTAATTTGCCCCAAACTCACCTCAATATTCAATATTAACTTTCAAGATGACTTTAAGTTTATGGAAAACTGAATGGTTTCTTTGGCTAAGAAGTGTTTGTCTCATGCCAAATGAGTCCCCTAGAGCCTCATGCCCAAGTTGTTCACATGTTGATGGAGCTTGAAATTAGGAGGTAAGATTTGCCACCCAGGGCTCCTCAGCCCACTAGCGGGCTTTCCTAAGGAAGGTGTTTTTTGAAATACTTCCAATCACCTTGACCAACTGCTAACACTTGTCTTGGCTGTGTCCTAAGAGAGTGTCTGTGATCATCAGACACAGTGTTGGGTTTTCTTGTTGCCTCCGCATCACAGAGAGGACTCAGAATTCACACTGAAGAAGGCGGCCCTGTGCTGGGTCTCCTCTGAGTCCCACTTCTCCAGTGTCTCGACCACACAGCCCAGGAAAACTTCTGGATTTCACCAAGATCACAGTCCAGTGGGGAGGCATGGAGCAGTTCTGTCGGCCCCAGACACACATTCCTCGTAGCTGGGCCAAGGGGATTCTGGGCCATGGAATGAAGGGTGTCTCACCAGTTCCCATCTGTCTGGGTCAGAGGTGCCTCCTGGGGTTGCTATATCTGCCTCTGAGAGGCCAACCTGTCCACATTGGCTTTTGGCTTTTTCACTATACAGTCAATTTACACATCAAGGAAGGTCCTTGCTATGATCAGGCAGCGTGTCATGTGTTTCGTGAAGAAGTGCTTTCTCTTCCTGAGTTCCAGGGCGCCATTTAAAGATATAGCAGGGAAATGCCAGTGTTTTCACAAGTCGAGCTAATCAGTGTCTCTTGAGTGCTGTCCCTTACAGACATTAACAGTGAGTACCCTGAAGTCACATGGTTGTTGTGTAACATTGTGTCACCTCAAACACCTGCAAAATAGGATAACGGTAGGACCTATGTCATAGGACTGCTTTGAGGACTAAGTGATGTGGTCCTTCAAAGTAAGCCTGTCACATGGTATCTCATCATCACAATCGCCCTCACCACAGTCACCACCATCACCATCACCCTCATCACCTGCACCACAGCCACCATCATCCACAACCTCCCCCCCCCCCCCCCCCCCCCCCGACCCCGCACAGTGTGAATGATAGCTTAGTGCGCTTCAGATGAGACTCTCACCGAGATCTCGGACACACGTGTAGCCTGTAACGAGCAACCACCTTTTACAGGGTTTTTACCTTTCCCACGTATCAGCCACTGTGCCATGAACCTGACACTCACAGGCTGTGGTGGTGCCTCCACATACACCAGAGATTCAGGGATGCCTGTGTTCCAGTCAGACCCACTGCTACTTTTGTGATGCGGCAGGCTTCTCAATGCTGGTAGGACTCTGGGGAGGGGCTGTCTGTGGGTGGGCTGGAAGGGGATCTGAGCAGAGTCCTGATCACAGAGTGGCATCCTTCCAGCTGGGTGCTCAATGAGGTCCAATTTGACCTGGGAGGAGACAGTTCACCAAGGACCAACAGGTGTGGACTATTGTTGCAGTTGTGAAATAAGTAACCCCAGACTGAAAGTGCAACAAACATTGCTGTTGGTGTGCATGCTAGGTCAGAAGTCTAATAGTACCCAGAAGGTGAGCTCACTCGGCCCTCTCCTGAGACCCATTCCCTTGGGTGTCACACAGCTACATGGGGATCCAGGAAGCTGGGTGCTCCTAAGGAGTGGCTGTCTCCCTGTGTCTCTTCTCTCATGGCCTGCAGCCTTCAGAGCTTAGGTAGAAGGACGGCGCCATGGCCTCTCCACGGTCAGGGAGAGACAGCAGCAGTCTAACCAGGACACAGAGCCTCCGGTGACAGAATACAGCCTCTCTTCTGACCTGTTCTATCCCCACCAACCCCAAGACCAGCACCAAAGGCTCCTCAGAGTCAGGGGGAGGAGCATATGGCTGTGACAGAGATGCAGTGCTCTGTTACTGGTGTGTGTGAAGGAACAGCTGCCAAAAGAGCATGCAGCATGAACACAGGCTCTTCTATGCATCACCCCTGCCCATTGATGCTCCTCCCACCTCCCTGGCCTGATATTTTGGTCTATGATTTCCTCCATTCCAGCCCAATAGCTTACTTTAGTTCTGGAGCTTTAAAACTCACACTACAAGCCAGCTTCCCTATTTGAGACATTCATTTGGACCTGCAAGCAGTCCAAGTGTGAACTACTGCTGTCTGAAACATCACAGGCACCTTTCTGTTGAGGATATAGTACAGAGAGTGGGAAAAGAACCCTCTGGGCTTAATGAAGACAGTAGATGCAGGCCAGTGAGCCCTCCAACTACCCACTACATGCCTCTCAGCCTTGCTGTAAACACACTCTGTTTTCAGATGGACAAGGGCAAACACGTCTTGCTTGGCAGCACAGGGTTGAGAGATGGAGTGCTTGAGTCAGGTCTGATGCCAAGCATGTCTGATCCTACTCAGTTGTGATTTTGAGTGATGCCGAAACTTGGTTTCTGACTTGAGCATCTTTCACTTGAATGGACCAGTAGACACAGACTCCTGTGTCCATTCCACAAGGATTCACATCTGAGCACTCCTAACCTGCCCCCCAGCGCTGGTCCCCTAAGCAAGCCATGAACAACTCTCTTTATCAGGACACTGGCATGGCCTCCAACTTCAGGGGATTCATCTAAAAGTCAAGAAAAGACACGAGAAAACTTAGTTGTCAATTTGACACACTTGGGAAGAAAGAACTTCAACTGAAGGATTGCCTCCATTAGCCTGACCTATGGCTATGTTTCTGGGGTGTTTTATTAATTGGTAATTAACTTAGGAAGTGTGATGGTTTGAATATGCTTGGCTCAGGGAGTGGCACTATTAGAAGGTGTGGCCCTGTTGGAGTAGGTGTGTTACTGTGGGGGTGAGCTTTAAGACCCTCATCCTAACTGCCTGGAAGTCAGTATTCTGCTAGCAGCCTTCAGACGAAGATATAGAACTCTCAGCTCCTCCTGTACCATGCCTTCCTGGATGCTGCCACAGTCCCATGATGATAATGGACTGAACCTCTGAACCTGTAAGCCAGCCCCAATTAAATGTTGTCCTCATAAAAGTTGCCTTGGTCATGGTGTCTGTTCACAGCAGTAAAACCCTAACTAAGACAGGAGGGTCCAGCCCACTTTGGGCAGTGCCATCCATAGGCAAGCGGTTGGTGGCTACATTAAGGAAACATCAGACAACAGGAAACAAACCTGGAGGCAGTGTTCCTCAGTGGTTTCTGCTTCAAGGCCTCACCTTGAGCCTGTCCCCTTGCTGCTCTCGGTGGTGGACTGTGTTCTGTAAGCCAAACAGCCCCTCTCCCCCTCCAAGCTACTTTTGGTCATGTCTATTAGAGCAACAGAAAGCTAACTAGGACAGACATTTGTTTCTCTTTTAATCTGGATATGGTAACAAATTTTTGCATGAAAAGGAACACAAGAAATGCAAACATTTATAGAGCTTTAAAATGTATTTTAAATATATATTCTGTTACAAATGAATGAGTTTTCTTTTAATAAAAACATGCAATTTAAAAGAGATCAAATAAAAATGGTTCAGGAGATGATTCTGAAAGTTACAGAGCTACAAAATTATTGGATCATTTAGTGCGTGTGTGTGTGTATGTGTGTGTGTGTGTGTGTGTGCATGCATGTGTGTGCCCCCAAGGAGGCCAGAAAAGGGCATGTGATCGATCCCTTGGAAATAGGGTTACAAGTGGTTGTGAGCTGTCCTGTGGGCACTAAGAATGGAATCCAGGTCTCCCATGAAAGAGCAGAGTGCTCTAACCCACCACGTCATCTCTCCACTTCCCATTTTTGTCTGTCTGGTTGGTTTTGTTGTTTGTCTGAATGTTTGTTTTGATTTTGATTTTGATTTTGATTTTCCAAGGAACCTCTCTCCTCTTCTCCATAACTGTACTGACTTACGATGCTAGCAGTAGACATTTGCCCCCTTTCTCTGCGTCGTCATGATTACCTGCGATTGCTTTCCCTCTTGGTTTTCCCGACAGCGATCACTCTATCTGGGTTGACACTTCACTGTAGTAAGCTTTTCTTTCCCTGATGACCACCTGTACTGGGCATCGTCTCACAAGGCTGTTCCCTATTTGTGTTTGTCATTTGTTAGACAAACCATTTTCTAACATTTTCTCCTACTCTACAGTTGTGTGTTCTCTCTGTTGATTGTTTTTTCTGCTACGCACACATTTAGTTTAATTTGATTCCATTTGTCTCATTTTGTTGTTCTTGATATTTTCAGGGGCAGATCAAAAATACAGTTACCTATATTGAAACATTAGCATCTTCGCCTATGTTTTCGGAGTTCTGGATTTTATACTTTGTCTTTGATTCACTGCCAGGTGATGACTTTTATGCAGAGTGGGGGCTGGGGATCACTCTGAGCCTTCTTCATGTGGGCATCCATTTTTCCTAGTTCTACTTGCTAAGCTGTCTACGCGTTGACCAATGTGTGTTCTGGGCACCTTGAGGAGAAGCCCCTGGCTGTGTGTGTATGGATTTACTTCTGGAATCCGTATCCCACCCCACTTGTCTGACTGATTGTTTCTCTACCAGTAGCAGGTTATTCGGGCTGCTCTGCCTCTTCAGTGTGTCTGGAAAGCAGGTATGAAGCTGTCTCCAGCTCCTTCCTTTTCTGAACAGTGCTTTGGCTATTCGGGAGCTGCTGTGTTTTTCTATGAATTTTTGGATTGTTCCAGTACTGTAAAAAATACTGTTGGTGTTTCCATGGTGATTGTATTGAACCTACAAATCATATTGGGTCCTGTGGACATCTTAGTGCTATCGAATCTTCCATTTTTTTTTTTTTTTTTTTTTTTTTTTTTTGTCTTCTTCAACTTCTTCCCTCAGGTTCCAGATTATTATTATTGGAGTGGTCTTTTATTATTTTCTTATTGAAATTTATTCCTAGGATTGTTATTATTTCTGTAGATGTTGTAAGCAGGATTTAGAAAGTTACTTATTGATGCCCAATATGCTGCTGTTGTCTGCATGTTGGTTTTGAATTCTGAAACTTTATTAAATCTGTCCAGTCCTAGAGTCTGTTAGTAGAGGTTTTCTGTACAAAGAATCATATTTTAAACAGGGACACACCGACATTCTCCTCTCCTGTTAGTAAATTGCTCTGACTAAATATTACAAAACTCTATTAGATAAGAGTGTGGGGTCAGTGGGTCAGTAGGTCAGTGGGTCACTGTTGGCTTCTCTTATACAGGACCTGTGATCTGATCCCAGCATTGACATTACAGCTCACAATCTTCCATAACTCTGGCTCCAAAGAACCTGACATCCTCTTCAGTTCTCCACAGGTATGGCACCAGTATGGTGCAGACATCCATGTAGGCAAACACTCATATATATGAAATAAATAATTTATTTTTACAAAAAAAAAGAACTGAAGGAACTCCTTGTCTTATTACAAGTCTTAAAGAAGATGCATCCAGCTTTTCTCCATCTGGTATAGTGCTGGCTTAAGAGGAGCTTTTTAACTTGAAGACATTTGGATTTTATGAAAGCTCTTTCTGCATCCGCTGACCTATTTTGTAATTCACACAGTGTGTGCTACTTATTATTTGTGTATTTTTTTCTGGTCTTCTCTTAGGATTGGACTTAAGGCAGGCATTCTCCCACACATCCTGGTTTGCAAATCTGCATTGATGCATTAAATCCAAGATTGCATTGACTATGTTTCTGAAATGTCATTGGATTCTGTGTGGTGGTATGTTGTGGAAACTGTTAACTTCACGTGTATTTCTGACTCATTCTTCATTGCTCTCTTTGGTATGTCTGTGTCTGCTTTGTAGTAGGTCAATTGTGTCTCTGGGAGATAAGATTTGAAACATTCCTTTCTTTTTGGTTGCTTGGAACAGTCTGAGATGTGCTTCCATTACTCTTTGTAAGTTGAAACAATTTAGCAGTGGAGAGATACAACACCAGGTTCACTTTTGTGAGAGAGTTTTCAGTGCTTCTGTTTCCTTACTTGTCTTAGTCTATTTGGATTTTTATGTTCCCAGTTGTTCAACCTTAGCAGGTCATGTGTATGTGGAAATCTGTCTACTTCTGCACTTCCTTCTGCATTAAGCCTATCATTTACCTAAGGACCCCTGTTTTGTTGCAATAGGGACTGAGCTATCTCTCTCCTGGTCTCTGCTTTATCTGGAGCCTTTTTTTCCTAAATAAAGACTTGTCAAACTTGTCTATCTTAAAAGACAACTCCTTATTTCACTGATAATCTTTATTTGCTTTTGGTCTTTTTTTTCTTACTTCATACTTGGTCTTTGTTATTTCTTCTCCTAATAATCTAGGATTTGATTGGACCTTGCTTTTCTGGGCCTATGGAACTCCTTGTTGGACTATTAATTTGAGAACTCTTTCTGAAGGACGGTAAGTATTGTTGTGCAGTCAGCCTTTGCTGTTTCCCACGAATCCTGGTATGCTGTTTGCCTTTATCCACTGCGACAATCTTTTGAGTTTCCATTTCGATTCCTCCTCTGATTTCTTACCTATTTGAGAGCTGGTTGTGCAATTTTCTTATTTTCCTCTAACTCTAAAGTTTCTTTTGTTAGCATCTTTTCCCATGCTTTATTCCATTGTGATTGGAAAAAAATACAGAATGCAATTTCATTTTTAAAAATTTTTTAAAAACTTATTTTATGACCTCATTCATGGTCTCTTCTAGAGAAAATCCCATGTACTGGTGAGAGAAATGTGTATTCTGTGAAGCAGATAAGAGGGCCTGTAAAGTTGCATAAGTCCTTTGTTTATAACATATACTGATGAAAGGGACTATGAAATCAACAATTATTATCACATTAGCATTTATCTGCTACTTTGGAACTGATAGCATTTTTAGAAGATAAAAATCAATGCTCCAGCAATAGGTGAATGCATGTTTATAATTGTGGATCATTGCATAGTAACCTTATCAGTCTTTCTGAATGATTCTTTGTCATGGGTAAGTGCAGCTCCTTTCTCCTATAGATTTCATTTTGTACCAAATGTATCTTTCTCCACCCTTTCACTTTCAGTTTCTCAGTATGTACTTGCTGGTGAAGTGAATTTCTTGTAGGCAATATATTGTTGGGTCGTAATTATTTGTTTATAGTTAGTTTTCTTTTTACAGAGTTTTTCAGGCTATTGATGGGAAGGAAAGGATACTTGTAAGTTATTTAAAGATATCTTTGCCCTCTCAAAAGTCCCCTTTTCATCTCTATGTCCCTCTCTCCCACACCACCTCTGCCCTCTTTCTCTCCCTATCTCTGTCTCTTCTTATCCTTGTCTATCTCCATCTCTCTCTGATTCTCTAACCCACTATCTCTCTGTGTCCCTTCCTCTTCACTCCTCAACCCTGCTGCTCTCCTTCCTTCCCACTTTCTCTTCCTTTCTCCTTTATCATTTCACACATCTTCGACTCTCCCTCTCTAGACCCACCCCACCTCACCCCACTTCTCTCTTGTTATGGTCCTGTTCCTCTCCCTGTCGGCCTTCCTCCCCTCTACTTCCCTCCCTTTTCTCTGAACATTTTTCCCTGTGAATTAGAAGAAGCAAAGCTGTGGATCCTCTTGGACTTGTCTTCATGTGGTTCTATCCATGTACCACAGGTTGTACTGGGATAGTGAGGCTGTTGGGTCCACAGGTGGAATCTGAGAACAATCACTTCAGATACAGAACCTTAAAAGCTAAAGCTTTATTTTCTGTGCAATAAGTGAGGTGGCCAGTTCAGGATATGAACTGTGTCCCCAAAGGGACACAGTACTACATTTTTAAAGGATGGAAGCACAAAACGAGAGGGGAGCTAGGGGAAGCTGGAGTGTTATCCAATTGAATGTTGACATTATGGCTTAAGCAAGGGAATACCTGTTGGACACTGGACCTTATCCAGGGCACCTGGCTTCAAGATCCTAATTCATTCTCCTAGACAGTAGATCCTTAGCTCAGAGTGATAAGAGGACAAAGCGGAGGGTCAGTTGCATGTAGTTAATTAGGGCATAACAGACAATTGATTATATATTTTTTACAACTTTTGCACCTCAGTTTAGACAACAGTAATTTCTATATTCTTTACCAGTTAATAGACAATGAAGAAAACCTTTGGAGATGTGAGGTAGTTGCTTGTGCCTAGGCCTAGGAACATGAACCTATTTAACCCTGCTAGCAGGATGGAGAAGTTCTCCCCGAGATGGCTGGACTAGCAGGATGGAGAAGTTCTCCCCAAGATGGCTGGACTAGCAGGATGGAGAAGTT
>NW_022196897.1:165113824-165119776 GCF_008632895.1 Mastomys coucha | reverse complement strand
GGCTGGACTAGCAGGATGGAGAAGTTCTCCCCGAGATGGCTGGGCTAGCAGGATGGAGAAGTTCTCCTCGAGATGGCTGGACTGACTCAGGTGACCGTCTCCTTACAAGGTGTCCCTGAGATGGCTGAGTTCAGACAGCTGTTTACAACGCAAGCTCTTTAGCTATAGGGCAGTCCTCAGCTCCCCTAAGGTCTGGAACCTTGAACTTAGGTTCTTTCTATGATTACATGGAATTTGGAAATGAAATGGTAGTACTTAGAATAACTCTCTTTTGCTTGTTCCCAACAAGGCGGGTATCTCCTGGACCATCCTTGAAGTCTTCCTCAGCACGGCTTGCTATAGATGTAGGTCATTAAATTGATTATTTCTTCCTCTGTCCACCCTGCCATCAAGCCCCACATTATCTCTTTCCATGTGACAAATCCTCCTTGCCTCCTGGCTCACTGTGGAACTTTACAATGGTTGCCATGCACAGCAAGCAAGAACACACTTCTGGCCCTCTCGGAAGGTGAGCAATGGCCCCTATCCATCTCTTGCCCTTGCCCTTTGATTTTTTAGTTTCTCTCCTCCACCTCACTCCTAAGGCCAACTTGTTTTCTTTGGAACCTTACATTTGAATATTCTTATGAAGATCCCTTGACTGACCTGTCTTATCTGTTAAGGTCAGAGTGAACATATGCATCTCCTTGAACACATTTTTGTCTGTTTTTCCAGGAAATGTCTTGTCTCTCTGTCTGTCTGCCTGTCTGTCTGTCTGCCTGCCTTCCTGTCTGTCTGTCTGTCTTCTCTGTATCCATACTTGATTAAACAGTGTCTACAAAGATTTATGACCTTCTCAGTATCTAACAATTTGATCATGTTTGGAACCAGGGCCACTACAGATGTAAGAAGCTAAAGGAAAACAAGGTCAGTAGTCCAACATCTGCTGGTTTCCTTACAAAGGAGGAGCTTACTGGAGGGAGAGTGTCATGTGCCCACAGACCCACTGGGGAGGAAGAGAGAGACAGACAGACAGACAGACAGACAGACAGAGAAAGCTAAGTGTGCAAAGAAAAATGGAGGGTAGAGGGAGAGTGCCATGTGCCCACAGACCCACTGGGGAGGAAGAGAGAGACAGACAGACAGACAGACAGACACACAGACAGACAGACAGACAGAGAAAGCTAAGTGTGCAAAGAAAAATGGAGGGTAGCGGGAGAGTGCCATGTGGCCACAGACCCACTGGGGAGGAAGAGAGAGAGAGAGAGAGAGAGAGAGAGAGAGAGAGAGAGAGAGACGGACAGACAGACAGACAGAGAAAGCTAAGTGTGCAAAGAAAAATGGAGGGTAGAGGGAGAGTGCCATGTGCCCACAGACTCATAGGAGAGAGAGAATGTCAAATGTTCAGAGACACACAGAAAGGAGATCATCATGTGCGCAGAGATGCAAATGAGTGAACTGTGGAGTTGCTGAACTCAGAAAGCCATGGATTGCCCTTGTCTGCTGGAAGTTGGAAGGGGCCAGGGTGTCTCCTCAAGATGATCCTTCCAAAGAATGTAGCTCTGAGCTCAGCTTGACTTGGACCGTCAGCACTCCATTTTCAGCTGTCTGGTGTCACCTGGTTTGAGTACTTTGTTGGCCCAAGGAAGGGATGTGTGTCGCCAACAAGGCACTGTGCTTATGCTAATGATCATCCAGGGAATTCTGCCTCTTATCCCTTATTTCATTCTCAGCTGGTTTTACAAGTCACAGATACAAGTCACAGTGTATTTGAGAACCTTGGGACCAGACAATAAGGGAAGGGCTGGGAAGTGAGTACATGTGGGGAGCCTGGGAAGAGTGAGTTTGGGGAAATGAGGCAGAGTACATGTTACATGTGTGTGTTCTTATGTGCACATACATGTATATGTATATATATATGTACATGAGTGTTATGTGTGGACATAAGTACAGCATGTGTATTTGCATGATTATGTATGTGTATTGTATGTGCATGTATGGTGTGTGTGTGTGAGTGTGTGATGCACACACAAGGATGGATGTGTATTTGCATGTCCCTGTGTATATGTGTATCTTTATGTGAGTAAATGGTATAGTGTGTATGTGTGTCTGTGTGTGTGTGTGTGTGTGTGTGTGTGTGTGTGTGTGTGTGTGTATGCATGTGTCATCCCTTTAGATCCCTGGGAGAACTTCAGCCAGTTGCCCCTGTGTAGTGTTGACTGAGAAGAGAACAGAAAATGGCTGGCCCCTGCTCTGACCCTGGAGCACTGACAAGAAATTGTCACCTTTTATGCCATCAAGTGTAGATAATAAATGCGGGTTGCTCCCACTGCCACTTCATAGAAAGAATTTTTAAGAGTGAAAGTGCCAGTGTAGTGTATTTTGAGAATGCAAGAGGCTTTCTTACTTTGGATCTTTGCCAGTCTTTCTCTCTGTCCTTATTTTCTTATGTCTGTTGGGTTTCCCTTTGGGAATTGAGCTATAGAGGTAAATTCAATATTCTGGAAAAGCTTTATGCAGGCAGAAAAGCTGCAAAAAGAGCAAAGTGGCTCCTCACACACTTTGCCCAGCATCTTACATAATCAAAACTTTAATCAAGGCTAGGAACCTGGGGAGAGAAGTTTGACTCTGAAGGAGCGTGCTTGCTGAGCATGTGCCAGGGTTCAATCCCAGTGGCCCCAGGATGACATAAAAATCAAGGAGCTAGCCTCGGAACAGTGCTGTTCACTTCTTGGCCCTGTGTAGCAAGGACTTTTGCATCTCTTGGCTCCAGTGCAGCAGCTGGGGTCTGCAAGCCACCAATGCACCTTGTAGAGTTGAAAGGGTTTGGATTGCAGCCTGGTTTGGATTCTGTTCTCTCTGGGGCATGGGTAAATTAAAACCACTTCTATTTCTAGGTAGGGCACACAGATGAATCCGAGGCTTCTGAGTTTAGGTACCGTCCTCAGCTTCCACAGTCTAGTTAGATAGGGAGTGTGCACATGGTACACACCATAGCACACAACATGCAGCGTGGATGGCCAGACACTTTACACACAGCGTGCATGACTGTGGGCCTTACACATGGCAAGGAGGACCATATATAGTACATGGGATAGTATACATCAGACACAGACACAGAACAACAGAAATTAATAATAGGTTAAATGAACAGCTCTATTAAATTTAATTTATGCAGTACAGTGCTCATCTGTGTAAAGCCCACAGCAGCTGTGAAGTCATTGTGCTGGCTCAGTTTTTAGATCTTTTCATTATCCCCAAAGCAACTTTTAGTTCTTTGCAGTCATGATCCAACCACTCTCCCACAGTCCCTAAGTATTGATTAGCTTCTCTGTTACTGTGATAAAACACCATGACCAAAAGGAGCTTGGGAAGGACAGGGTTTAGTTGGCTTACAGGTAACATGTTGTCCACTATGGAAGGCTGTCAGGGTGAGAACTCAAGGCAGGGATGTGGAGGCAGGAACTGAAGCAGAACCTATGGCAGAATGCTGCTTGCTAGCTTGCTTTCTGCCTCACTCACAGGCTCATGATTGCAAGGTTTGTTACATAGTCAAGGGCAACCTGCTTAGGAGTGGGACATCCCACATTGGACCAAGCCCTCCTACATGAACTATAACTCAAGAATGTCCCATAGCTGGCAGTGGTGGCACACTGCTATTATCCTCGTATTCCAAAGGCAGAGAGGCAGGGGGATCTCTGTTGAGTGTCCAAGGTGCCTGGTTCCAAAGACAATGTTCTTTTATCGGCCATGCCGCTGGAATCCTGAGGTGATGGTGATCTGGGGACAGGAGGACACAGTGTTAGTGTGAACCGTTCCCTGGTCACTGCCTCCTCCACACTCACTCCAAGAGCAGCTCAGCTCCTCAGTATCAGCTGTTGAGTGAGTCTCCGTCACCAAATCCCAGACCTGAATCCCGGCTTCAAAGGCAAGTTTTAATTCTGAAGCTCATCTTCCTGAGCCGAATCTCATTAATAAAAGACGAGAAATAAATTTTCAAAAAGAACTTGCTGAGATTCTTCTGCAGCCACACACGCTGTCAGAAACTTTCCCCCTGAACACGAAGGATTTTTTTTTTCTCAGCAGGGTGAAATAATCTCCACTCCTTTTGCGGCAAGTCCGCAATCGCTGGTGTGGAAGGAGCCCGAGTTGGGGTTAATATTTATGTGTGTACCGTCATTTAGTCCTTCCTTGGAGGAAAAATGAAAATCTCCTGGCATATATAAAATATGCCATTAATTACTGAATATTGTCTGTGTGGAAAGGGGAAGAAGTGAGAGCAAATAATTGGAAACTCCCTTGTCCTCCAAAGATGTTTCAGGGGGCATGGGAGGAAGTCATCGAAGTGTGATGGTTGTCACCCTGAGATGGTTGGTGACGGCAGATGTGGCCACTGCATAGCAGCAAGCATCAGGCTTGGGATGCAGCTCACTCAGCAGAGGCACCGCCATGGCTTGGGGCTGATCTCTGGGTACCACAGATGATGCCACTTTGTTTTATTTGTGAGATCTGAAAAATCTGCACTAGGGTTGTGGAGCCAAATCACACAGCCTGGGATGACATGACAGTGTCTAGCACGCCCTGCGGGAGACTGTTCTGCACAGGTGGGGTCATGCCAAAGCAAATCTCGGTGAGTCAAACATCTCCAAGGGGTGACAGACACACTCCTCCCAGGAAACCTCGGGACATGTGCTCTGTGCATACCTGCATGTCGGTGCCTCAAACTCCTGCAGCTTCCACTGGAGTTGACTGAAGTGTGACTTTACTTATCCACCCATGAGAGCAAGAGGGCTCAACTGCCCTGTCCACCTCTGGATCAGGAGAGCCAAGAAAAAACATCATGTCTCTCCACTGCCAAGTTCACAGAGCTGCTGCGGCCACTGCGGCCGCTGCTGCCGCTACCCCAGCCCCCTGTGTGTGGTACTCCAGGGAGATGCACCCACTGTGCCTTGTCTCTGACTGTCAATGAGCCTTTTCTGTCCTCTGGATCATGTTGGGAGCCTGTCATGTGTGCAATGTTCTGCAAAGCTCAGGGCTTACAGACATCCCTGCAGAGTGCTGGGGAGAGGCAGGGACAGAGGAATCACAGAGCCCAGCAGCCCTTAATAATGTCAGAAAGCAGCATGAGCTACAAGGGGCTTACTGGAATAGTTTATTCCTTCATGGAGACAGCAAGCCACAAGACAGCAAGACTCTCTTATCAGTGTGTTGTCAGGATACAATGGACGACCCTGTGGCCAGGATACAGATAGCTACCAACCAAAGACTGGAATCTGCCTTCACCCATTGCAGGGCAGGGACAACCACCCTCTGGCTTCTCAACATTCCTTGAGCTGATTCTCAGGGCATCTTGATTGACTTGAAGATATGAAGGTGTTGTCAGTGGGAGGATCAATCCTTCTTGGTTGGTCCAGGATGTGTTTGAATCCTGCAGACCCCTCAGTGCAAGGCCATCAGGGCAATGTGTCCCCATTATGTTTTCAGTCCAGTCTGGTCAACACCAACTATGTTTCTGTTTCTTTAAGAATTGCTCCACAAGCATGTAGTGAGCACCTACTATGTGCCAGGCCTCTATTCAGCCACTACAGATACAGCAGTGAAGAGAACAAAGGCCATGTTCATGCAGGAGAGCAACACCATGCACTGAGTCAACCTAGTGTTGATGAGCACAGATGCTGGAGGCAGTGTATGACTGGGTGATGGGCTGGCAGAGGGATGATGCCATGTTAGCTGCCCAGCAATGAGATCACTAATGAGCCAGTGTTTAAATGATGGCCAGAAAGGGGCTGGTAACCATGGGAAAAACACCATGAGAGAGGAAAGAGTATGGAAAGGCAGTGATGCGGAGAGGACAGCAGAGAGCACGTGACCAGTGCAGAGGAGGGCACAGGGTAGAGAGGAGGCATCAGGGCTGCCACGGGGCATCAGGGATATGAGGGGACTTCAGGGCTGCCATGGGGCATCAGGGATATG
>NW_022196897.1:165112109-165112906 GCF_008632895.1 Mastomys coucha | reverse complement strand
CAGGGATATGAGGGGACTTCAGGGCTGCCATGGGGCATCAGGGATATGAGGGGACTTCAGGGCTGCCAGGTGACTCAGCTGACTCAGCTTACTGTCATGAAGCACCACACCAGGGTGGCCTAGAAATGACTGAGCCACATTCCTCACAATTCTGCTCCCTTGAAGCCCAGGCACTCTGGCCGATGAGGTACCTAGAGAAGACTCCTCTTCCTGGCTCATGGATGGTGCTATTATAAGTGAGTGTGACATGTCTTCCACGGGATCATGTGTTTAAAACATGGTCCCCAGCTCTTGGCCCTGTTGGAGGAGGTTGCTGAACTCTCTGATATGGGACTTGGGTGGCAGAAGATCACTAACAAGGGCTTTGAGGAATTGAACACAACCTTGACCCTGGTTCTCTCTGTTTCTTTATTCTCCATGCTATGAATGAACCTTTGACCTGCTCTGGCTGCCATCCCTTCAATGTTATGATGGACAAATGTCACCTGAAGCTGTGATAGAAAATAAGTCCTTCCTCTTACTTGTCGCTTGCATCATGCATTTTTATCCCAGCCTACAGAAAAGAATTGATGCAAACATCTTACCACCTGGAGCTCCCTAGCTTCCCAAAGCATTTTCTGTCAGGATGCCAATCCCAAAATGACTCCCAAAGGGTCTTCCTCTCAGCGATGTTCCATTACATCAGATTTCAACATGGTTTCTAGGGCAAGGAGTTCAGATGTAGCACAGGATGGGGCAGTGGGCAAGCCGACATGGTTCTACTCATCAGCTGCCTGGTAAAACATGCCACTCTAAGA
>NW_022196897.1:165106687-165112090 GCF_008632895.1 Mastomys coucha | reverse complement strand
GACATGGTTCTACTCATCAGCTGCCTGGTAAAACATGCCACTCTAAGATGGGGCAGTGGGCAAGCCGATATGGTTCTACTAAGCTACTTTCATGCACTCAACAGCTGCCTGGTAAAACATGCCACTCTAAGAGATGGCACACATTCTCAAGAAGAGACATGAATCTATTCAGAAAACCAAAAATCCTTAGAAATCCAAATAGTGACAGAAACCCTGAACTTCACAATTGCTCAGCAGTAGAATGAATAGAAACCAGGGTGTAGGAAGACAGGGATGAGGGTGGAGAGGAAGGAGAGTGGTGGGGGCAGGATAGGGAAGAAGAAGAGTGATATTATGGACAGAGAACAAGGCTGAGCCACTGAGGATGCCAGAGATAGATAAGGGTGGGCAGGAGAGGGAGGTGAGAAGAGTGATGGAAGTCCAGGCTGGATGCTTGAAGACTCAGAGAGTCAATGATGAGGGTGGAGCTGGGGAGGAGGGGTGGGAGTCAGGCAGCTGGGTGAGAGCCTGGACTTTAAAGATGCTAATTATCCTGCTGGTAGTGATAATGAGCTCTAAACTCTCCCACTTCCTCAGTGTGATAAGCCAGACAAGGCTTTAAACCCATTCACACTCCAAGAGGTGGCACCCCATGAGGCCCTGACTGACAGAGTACCAGTAGGACTAGGTGAAGGGTGCCTTCACCCAGCCTGAAGGCACCACCACCCACTTCTGTCTCTCAGAGCCCTCATCCTTGGAACCCTGTTGCCAAGCTGAGTCAAAGTCCCTGGGACAATCCTTCCTGGGGAGAAATCAAGGCCCAGACTCCCAGCTCATCTGACCCCCAAGGAAATTCTAGAATTTCTAGGCAGATGGACTGGTAAACCCAACAGGTCTCTGTTGATGTCTGAGGCAACCAAGTTTCCTGTGGTTTGTGAACCAAGCTGTGGAGGTAAACATGAGAGCCCACTGAAGAGGCTGTTCCACACCCAAGAGCTAAGAGACAAGACCAGCCTGGAGGGCTATGTGGGGATGCCAACACCATGGCCATTGGCTGGAAGCTGGAGGACCAAGCCATAGGCAGAACAGTAAGACTGGAAGCTTCCTGGGAATGGCAGAAATACCAGGGCATTGGATCCTTGTCTTTTCTCGGGTTGATTTTAGCAAGGACCCCCAAATAGGATGGCATCTTGTACTTAGGTGTCATGATTCTTGCTGGGCAGGGCCAGGCAGTGCTCCCAGGACATCCGGGTTTACGTCTCAGCTGTGCGTGCCTGCCTCACACCCATCCAAACAGCAGTGCACAGGGCTTCCCAGGTGGGGCATCTGGAGATGGGTTCTTTTAAGTGGCAGAACGCTGGTGCGGTGACCATCCTACCGGGTACAAACATCTCCAGAGAAATGATGATTAGAATAAAAATAAGTCATATTCCTCCTCACAGAGCTCGCACAGCAGAGCTGAGCAAGGCAGGCTTTCTCCAAGTTCAGTTTCCATGTTAATTATTAAACCAAAGTGGAGTTGAAGATTTGTGGAGACGGAAGACACGCAAGGTTGAAAGGGGGCTTTCATTTAGCATTCTGAGCCCTTTCACAGAATCTCTAATCCTCCCAATAATCCTCTAATATATCAACCTGATTTTATAAATGAATTTATAAAAATTTATAAGGTTCATGAACTGAAGCTTAGAGAGAATGACTAAGAAGCCCCAGTCACATCCTGGAGACAGAAGACCAGGACTGGACCCTATGGCATGACTTCTCTGTGTGCTCAGAGAGTTCACAGAGATGTGCCCCTCACTCACGTTTCTTAACACAATTCCTCTCCACGCTTCTTCCCAGGGAGTACTGTCTACCCGAGAACCAGCTGTACAGTGTATAATTATACAAACTTTGCAGCATAAATAGAAGTCATTTTCAGAGTAATATCCACATGGATGCGAGGCACATTCCATTATGCAGCAGTCACAACACCAGTGGCCTAGAAACAACACAGGGCCATCTCAAGCAGCACCCCGCGGCTGCAGGGCTCCCAACGCCTCATTGTGCAGGCACACAGGCTGTGCAGCCAGAGATGACTGAAACAAAAGAGAGGTGCGGACCCTCGACACAGAACAGGGCCACACTGAGAGCTGAACCAGCCAAGATAATTATCTGTTTACTCCTGACGCTCACCACAGTCTTTGTTATGCCTGTTTTTTATTGAAGGAGCTTTTCGCACAGATAACTTGATACAAATTATCTGAAAGAAAATGTGTTTTGTTATTACTTGGAATATGAAAAGGTAATCATGTCGGAATGAAGTGTAGATAAAAAATGAGATCATAGAATAAAGGGTATGGAATTTGGCAATTTAAGCAGAGCCACTCAGGCGGCTGTGGTTCGTGAGTAAACTGAAGAAGATGGCTTCACTAACGCCTGGCCCTCCCACTATGCACTGAGGAGATTCAAAATCACCCTGCGTTTTAAGTGACTGCCTATAAGTGATCTTATAATTTTAGGATGAAATATTTACTTTCTAGAACCATCCCTGCAGAGGGCATTGCAGCTAGAGCAACAGCAGGCTGAGGGCTCAGAGGCTGGGTGAGCTATCTCCTACCCACACTTCCTCCCTTCCTGCCCACACCTCTTCCCTGTCTACCCACACTTCCTCCCTCCCTCCACACACTTCCTCCCTTCCTACTCACACTTCCTCCCTCCACACACTTCCTCCCTTCCTACCCTTACTTTCTCTCTTCTTACCTAGGCTTCCTCCCCCCTACCCACACTTCCTTTCATCCTACCCACACATATTCCCTTCCTCCCTTCCCACCTTCCTACATTTATTCCCTCCCTCCCTACCCATACTTCCTCTTTTCTTGCCTACACTTCCTCCTTCCTACCAACATTTATTCCCTCCTCTCTCCCTCCCTACCCACACGTTGTTTCTTCCTCCCGCACTTTTTCCCTTCCTATAATACTTCCTTTCTTCCTGCCCACACTTTCTGCCCACACTTTTCCCTCCCTACCCTTATTATTTCCTCCCTTCCTGCACACACTTCCTCTCTTCCTGCCTACACTTCCTCTCTCCCTACCTCACTATTTCCTCCCTTCCTGCACACACTTCCTCCCTTCCTGCCCACATTTCCTCCATTTCTGCCCACACTTCCTCCCTTCCTGCCCACATTTCCTCCCTTCCTGCCCACACTTCCTGCCCACATTTCCTCCATTTCTGCCCATACTTCCTCCCTTCCTGCCCACATTTTCTCTCTCCCTTCCTACACTTCCTTCTGGGCCACACCTCCTCCCTTCATGTCCATACTTTCTTCCTGCCCACAATTCCTTCCTATCCACACTCCTTTGCCATTTTATCGCCATGAGGAAACGGTTTACAAAGATGTTGGTACTTACACTATGAGCTCACTGATCCAAAGCTAAATTTATCTTTGGATTTCATGTAATTTTGGAAAATAACTCATTAGCCACTTAAGCCACATTTGACATGGCTTCTGTGTTTTGTTAGGAT
Organism: Mastomys coucha; assembly: GCF_008632895.1. Lineage (NCBI taxonomy): Eukaryota > Metazoa > Chordata > Mammalia > Rodentia > Muridae > Mastomys > Mastomys coucha. Next base: position 165,108,609 of record NW_022196897.1, on the reverse strand, counting down.
TTAAGCCAAAACACATGTAACCAGGGTACTTTGTACTGCATGAAGGCGCATGTGGATGCTCCTTCTTGACAGTGATGACTGCCAAAGGACCTGCATGGGTATGGGGTGATGGGTGTGTGTAAGGGGGATGGGAGATGTATATGTTTGTGTTTGATGCCTAAAGTCACCACTATTGACAATAAAAAATAGACTTAGACCTACAAGATCACTAGGAAAAGCAGCAAATAATCCATAGCGGGGAAGAGAAAACATGGCAAGAGAAGACAAAGACAAGGTATAGAAAGGATGATGGAAAGACTATGTACACTTAGGCCATCGTGAAAAGAAATAGTGCAAGCTTTCTCTTGAAAGGTGGAAGGATTCGTGTTAGCACACACACAGCTAGATGTATACAAAAGACGCACAGCACAACAGGATGGAGACAAAGTGAGCTAGCAGCAGAATGTCTGCCCCTAGAACAGTGGAAATGAGCTAGCCTCAGAATGTCTGCCCCTAGAACACTGGAAGTGAGCTAGCAGCAGAATGTCTGCCCCTAGAACAGTGGAAGTGAGCCAGCAGCAGAATGTCTGCCCCAGAACAGTGGAAGTGAGCCAGCAGCAGAATGTCTGCCCCTAGAACACTGGAAGTGAGCCTGCAGCTATGTCTGCCCCAGAACAGGGCATCTTGTTAGAGGTGACATGAGCCTATACCACACCCTGCATGGATAAAGACTGACAGGCGTATGCAGAGGCCAAGGGTTCATTTCTGATCACACTTCTTAGTGCAATCGGGTTCCAGAGGAAGCTTGCTATGGTGGGAAAGGGCCCTCACATTCAGAAAACATCACTGGATTAAACAGCGAAGCTCATCTATACACATACATGCACATGTACACACACATGCACACACTTGTACACACTCACAGACACATGCACAAGCATGCACCCGAGCATATATAAACATTTAAAGAAAAGGAGGCTGTGAATGTGCAAGAAAGCAAGGAAGGGTATGTGGTAGTGTTCAAATGGAGAAAACTGAGAGGGGTTGATATAATTTTATTATAATCTTAAAAACAAATTTAAAAATGGTGGCTGGTGACTGTCCTAGTAAAGTGTCTTTCTTCAGTGAAGTGAAAGAAAGCCACCAACAAAGATGAACCATTTTATACTAAAATGTCTTCCTGCAAAACAGGGAATATCAAGTAAAAGCTACTGAGGTACTAAAAATAACTTACTAAATATCTGCCTCTAAACAATAAATAGTGAGTCCTTTACTCAAAGTGAGGAGCTAGAAAAGATGACCATAATTCTATAAATAGTAACAATACCCATGGGCTTGTGGAGGTTATGGAGGCTGCTCAATGGTTAGAGCTCTGGCTGCTCTTCCACAGGACCCAGGTTCAGTTCCCAGTGCCCACATGGTGTATCACAACCTTTCTGTAACACCAGTTAGAGAGGATCAAACCCCTCTCTGTGAACACCTTCATTCATGGACACACACTTATGGAGACACATGTACAAAGATATGTGATTTAAAATAAAATAAAGCTTTAAAAGCATACATATAATCTGCCTCAGAATAATCCCAACCAGGTCTATACAGAACTTCATGGGAATAGTATAAAATGTTACTGAGAGAGAGAGAAGAGGAAATGGAGGGATACATTGTATTCTTGAATGAGAAGGCCTCAGGCTGTAAAACAACCTTCCTAAGGAATTCCAGTCAGAGCCCCACGTGAGGGTTCTCTGCAGCCTGATGATATAATTTTAAGGTTTATTGACAAGAATAAATATACACCATCATGAGATGGAGGGAGGGGGAAGAGAGGGAATAAGTGAAAAATGGAAGAAGAGGAGACTAAGAACAAGAGGGAGCAAAAGGGTGAAAAGGAAAGAAAGGAGAGAGGCGAGGAGGGAGGAGAGAGGAGTGGGGGAGAGGAGAGA
>NW_022196897.1:165100483-165106481 GCF_008632895.1 Mastomys coucha | reverse complement strand
AGAGGAGGGGAGGGGAGGAGAGAGGAGGGGAGGGGAGGAAAAGAGGGAAGAGGAAAGGGATGGGGCAAGTAGGAGAGGAGAGGAGGATAGGAAAAGAGCCAAGAGGGGATGAGGGAGTTGTAGGGTTAGAAATAGAAATGGAGACAGTTTACTAGGAGAGAAGCTAGAGAGCTGAGATAGGGTTTATGCTACAAAGCACCAGGGCAGGAGCCTCATGACCCTTTATAAGTTATCACCATGGTGCCCACACCTTCCATGGCTATATACAGCAGGCTTTTCTAGAACCCGTTCAGTTTGCTCCCTGCATTACAGGTAGGGAAGGGTTTCCACTCATTCACTGCCAATCTACTTTATTTATATGTTAACCTAATTTTAAGATTTGTGTGTGTGTGTGTGTGTGTGTGTGTGTGCGCACGCGCGTGCATGCATGTGCCATATGTGTGCAGGTGCCTGAAGAGGCCAGAAGACGGTGTCGGAGTTATAGGCAGTTGTGTGCTGCCTGACAAGGGTGCTGGGAATTGAACTCAGGTCCTCTGGAAGAGCAGCAAGCCCTTCTTAATCTTGGAGCCAGCTCTTGAGCCCCTCCTATTTAATCTTGTTAGTTTTAAGTTTTATTGTATATGCAGGGATGCTTCACTTGCAGGTATGTCTATGTATGTTGTGTGTGTAAGGTGTCCGCAGCAGCCTGAGGAAGCCATTGGATCCCCTGAGACTGGAGTCACTAATGATTATTCACCACCTTGTGGGTGTTGGGAATTTCACCTGGGTTCTCTGGGAGAGGCACCAGTCATGAACCCTCTCTCTAATCCCGCTTCTCACAGGTTAATCTTGATGTCAGATCCTCCAGTCACTCCTGTCCTGCCCCAATCTCACCCCAGTATATAGGTGCAAGAAAGATGCTCATAGAGATTGCCACAATCTTTTAATTCTTGGAAATTCTGTGCCCCCAACACCCCCAGCTCTCAATGCCTCCTGATTTGATCCCAAGAACTACATAGGAAAGGCTTCAAAGACAAACCAAGCGAACCCAGACTTGATCCCTACTCTTAAGCATCCGTGGGCTACTTGAGAAAAACAAACACAGAAGCAAATAGCGCGGGCTGTGCGATGCTGTGGAAAAGGGCCTCTGGGGACCTGGAAGGGGCACTCCACCGGCCCAGGGAGATCGATAACTGAGACAATGCTCCCTGGAAGGCAGGGCATGTGTGCATTCAGAGGAACGCACTCAGGAGTGGGGTCTGCCTCACCCCTGCCACCTGAGTGATTTTTACTCTCCGATTGCTCTCAGTAAAATCATGAAAATCCAGTCTAGTATCAAGTGCAGCTTGTTTGAACCCAGGAGTTATAGGGTCCAGAGGGCCCTGATTCCATTAAATCATGGATCTTTCCCGTGAGGCTGGCTCTCATTCAGTTCTCATGGGTGCCCCACTCTCAGAGTTTCCTGGAGTCTGGGTTGTGTCTCATGGATGGTCTTGGAAGAGAAGGCTTGAGGAAAGGACGTGGGTGAGAGAGGACAGCTCCCATTGAGGAGACGTGTGAACCCTCAGAAATCATTGTGATCTCTGAATATTCCAGCTCAGATGCTCCTCTGTCTGTGGCAGTGCCTGGCACACTCTTCAAAGCTACTATGTTATGTGTGAGAAAGGATAGAGATGAACAGCTGTGGAGTCTGCTACCGAAGCTCATGGAAGCACAGGTAGGCTTGTTCCACCCCAGATGCATTTCTGTGGTGACTCTGGTGTCTGAACAGCGTTGGTGGAGTCTAGACCTTCGCATGGGCCACTCATGCCGTGAGCCACCTGGGCACGGCACCCTGGTCCTCATTCTAAGGACTTGGGCTGCTCAGGCAGCATGGAGTTGCACCAATGCCTTCATTTACAAGGTCTCATGCTATGCATTTTATCCATGAATAAGTATGCTCTCAATTCATTTGCCTAATCTTTTTAACCCCACATATAAATATTCAGAAGAGAATCATAACGTTCACTTAAACACAAGAAAAGAATAATTATTCCACAAAAGACAAACGCCAATGACCAAAATATAAAAATAATAAAAAAATTTGACCCAGGCATGATGGTATGATAAAGCTGCAATTCCAGCTACTGGAGAGGCCAAGGGAAGGCCTGGCGAAAGACTCAGTGGATAAAAGCATTTGTGTGTGAGTCTGAGTTTGGATCCCCAGAATCTACATAAAAACCAAATCCGATATCAGAAATGTCTAGAATCCCAACACATCCCTTCAGGGGGATGGGATGGGAAAACTGGAGACCTCCAAGCCCTCCTGAGCCAGCTGGACTGGCGTATAGGCAACAAGAGAAACCTGGCTCAACTGCTGTGGAAATGGAGGAACAACACCTGAGGGTCAGGATCGCACTGGTTTGGGGAGTAGAGAGGCACTCTGTTTTCCTGTGCTGCTGGCTCCGGTCTCCAGTCTTCGTGAGCAAACCCCAGGGCTGGGAGCTCCCAATGCTTGCACGTGAGCCACACATTAATAATAATTATAAAACTGTAAAGCTGAGCAAGAGGATGTTTGTTCTGAGCTTTACTTAACAACAATAACAACAACAAAAAATACACACCAGCTCGAAAACAAAGCATCCGCAGTCACTGCATATGTAGGGCTGCAAAAGAAAACCTGTGAGGGCCAGGTCCCTGGCCCGTCCTCACTGTATACTAATGCATCCATGGTGGGATCAGAAATGTCTAGAATCCCAGGCAGGGGTGATTTTGGTTTCTTCCTGGTGATATTGGGTGAGGACACACTTAGAATTCATACACACAGGGACAGTGGCAGCACCCACTGGGTGGAGGATCAATGAGGTTCAGCATAATGATTTGCATGGAAGCCTATAGCAAAAATCCCATACTCCTCACTGGTGAACACCTGTGGGAGTGGCCGGTGACATCACAGAGCTAAGCAACAGAGGAGCTGGTGTCTGGGATGGGGATGAAGAAGGTGAGAACCAGCAATTGTCAGCATGCTTTTTGTCATGTGACCTCTTCAATTCCTCCTTTCTGGCAGCCTCTGGGCATGGGCAACCATGATGTTGCCAGGCAGGAGGCAGAGTCAAGGCATCACAGGTGGCAGGCCTGAGCCCAGAGCATGTCTACAGCTTAGGACAAAGCCTGAAAGCATGGTTTCCCATCCCTTCCCTTCCAGGGCCAGAGGTGACGCGACCCTTAGCTTTCTGCCTGCCCTGGACTCCAGCACACAGTAGGCACCAATGGATACATGCCAAGTTGATTCAACTCTGGGAGAAGCTGGGGTTGCTAGGGTGAGCCTCCAAGCCCAGGCTGCAAGGACAGAGTTAAACTTGCATGTGATTGCTTATGGAGCCGCATTTGGTAGTTGGCAGAGTCCCATAGCAGGCTCTGGGACAGATGAAAAGCATATGGCCCTTGTTGCTACAGCACTTCCACTCCTGTGTGGAGACAGATGTGCACAGCATTAAGTATCTGAGAAAGCAGACTGCGGTAAATACTTCAGCAATGCACAGTGTGAGGGCGGAGCAGACATAGCCTCCTGGTATAGGATCCAAGAAGTGTGTATCTCCTTGGGTTCTGTGGACCCCCAAGCTCCCAGAAATATACCTCATCTGTGCCCCATAGGATACACACGTGCTCACCTGGCCCCAGCAGAGGAAGGCTGGTTGGCATCTATTGGCCAAGAGAACGAAGACCAGTGACCACTGAGAACTTGCCACTGTCTCTCCACATGGGGCATTCCTTTGAGACTGCTGACTTCTGGCGCAGAGCAGCTCCATCTATACATTAGCCTCCAGCAGGTGTCTGCAAAGTGGTAACTATGACACCAGCCGAGCAGAGAAGTCAGGTCAGGATCAACTCACTAATCCACAGCAAGAGCCTGGGGTGAAGCAGCAGGCTCAGGGGAAATGCCAGCTAAGGTGGCTGCCATCTCCTCCGAGCGGCCTCTGAGCCAACTGGTGCTTGAAGGCTTAGATCCAAGTGTCTCCGCCCCGCTGTGGCTTCACCCAGCTTTCAAACCAAGTCATGCCTTCCTGTTCCCCTGCACCACACGGCTTCAGTATCCCATCACACTCTGAGACAGTGAGGAGACTGCACCAACCACCAAGTGCAGACCCTCCAGGAAGCCCATCATCTCCACAATCCTCACAGCTCTGTGAACGAAAAACTCAGCTGACAGAGGCTTCCTGTCCCTAACGAAACCCCACAATATGTGTACTTAGAGGTTTATTGTTATTCTTAATAATAATACTGTGTACATGTCTGTGTATGTAAGTGCCTGCAGAGGCCAGGAGAGGTGTCAGAGCCCCTGGGGCTGGAGTTAGAAGCAGCTGCGTGCCACCCACGGTGCAGGCTAGAAACTGAACTCGGGGTAGAAGAGCTGGCTCAACCACTGAGAATGTCTCTCCAGCCCGAATTTTTGTATTTTAATTTCTTTCCCTGTACTCTTTTATGAAAATCGAGCCAGATGAAAGAATCCATTTGTACAGTTAAAGGAATGCTGCATTGGATTGTGCAGTCCTGTGCTGATTTGAAAGGGAGATAGGGAGAAAGGACAGTAACAAAATGAACATTCATTTGGATTGGCTGTGTGCCAGGCCCTGAGAACACGCAGCTTCCAAAGGCGTTTCTGCTCTCAAGGATCCCTGTAAACCACGGGGAGGCAGAGGGGACTCAGAAGATGACAATGACTTGAAGAGCGAGCAGAAATGTGCATGCGGTGTAGCTGAGTCAGCTTGAGCCTCCAGGATGTGAATTCTGCAGGACAGAATTTTGGAAGAGAGTCCAAATGGGGTCAACACTTCACAAAGTGAAAGTAATCTCTAAAACTCAGACTCCCAGATGGCACATCTTGTGCCACTCACGGCAGGCAGCTAGAGACAGATACAATCCACAGGCCTTTACTCACTAGACCTGTGTCCCTGGAAGGCATTAATAGTCAATCCCTGCCTTCAGAGTCAGAGAGCTCAAAACATGCATGCCTATTTGTTATGTCTGTATCCCTGGAAGGCATTAATAATCAATCCATGCCTTCAGAGTCAGAGAGCTCAAACATGCGTGCCTACTTGTTACGCCTGTACCCCTGGCAGGCATTACTAGTCAAGCTCAAACCTGGGTGCCAAAGATTTCAACCTAACCCTGGGCTCCTCCTCCAAGTGGAGTTCCAAGCATCTGCCATCCCACAGCTGGAACAGCTAAGAAGAATATCAGTCCAGCTGTGGACGCAGGGCAAGGGGCCTAGCACAGCTGCTCTCCAGGCAGAGGGGTGCTTGAGCAGCAAGTCAGGAAGCCTGCAGCTTTGTCCCACCCTCAGCATCTAGTTGCTCAGCTTGGGAGCTCTGTTACCCCAGTGTCCTTTGCTCTCTGCTCTGCTGACCTCTTGCTGCCTCAGGACTCTGGCTCTAATTAAACCCGGATGGGCACTGTGCTCCTTGGTTGTGACCTCCTGGCTCAGATCTCCACTTTTCTCTTCGCCTCTGACTATCTGGAACAGTACCCAGGACTCATTCCCTGACTTCTGCCCAGGGTCCTCCAACAGGGCAAGCATTTAGAGTAACCCGGGATCCTCATGTCAGCTCTGCAGGACACACAGGAGATCCAGCCTTTGCTAACCTGCTTCAGGTCTCCCATCTCCCATCTCAGGCTGCCCTGCTCAGCACCTGTTAGTCACATCAGCTCTGCCAGCACAGCCCTGCACCCTCTGAAATCCACTCAACTTTCCGTGGTTTCCTTTGGGGACGCATGAAGACATCTATGTGTTTTTCGGGTTCTCAGAGCTCACTCTGCTTGTCTGCGTGAACGCTCCTTAGCAGCCCCATTCCAATGGAAATGAGACTCACACAAGAAAACTTAACTTTCACGAATGTGGACAAGCAGTGCTCTACCACAGTGCCCAACAGCAGCCTTGAGGGCCTGGAGCTGAGAACCAGAGCCAGGCAGGTGGGAGGGCCTGGAGCTGGGAACCGGAGCCAGGCAGGCGGGAGGGCCTGGAGCTGGGAACCGGAGCCAG
>NW_022196897.1:165078040-165100304 GCF_008632895.1 Mastomys coucha | reverse complement strand
GCCTGGAGCTGGGAACCGGAGCCAGGCAGGCGGGAGGGCCTGGAGCTGGGAACCGGAGCCAGGCAGGCAGGAAAGGTCACTATCACGTGTGTTCAGAGAACTGAAAACGGAGTAGCTCAGAGCATGTTCTGCTGCTGAGTTCCCCTCAATTATTCACGATCTTGACTGGCACTCAAGGTCACTGCATCTCTGCATCTTTCATTCTGAGAGGGCCACGTGGTGCAGTCCACTTCCAATAGGCTGCCAGGAGTACAAAGATCTACAGAGACAGGCCAACTGCAAGAGGCAGGGTTTGCAGTATATATACATCCCTGACAGATGGAGCCCAGCTCAGCTACACTGGGCTGTGGATTCTGAGCATAGCTGGAAGTTCCTTCCTACGGAAGAGAGCGAGGCCCCAGGCTGGAAAAAAAAAAGCATGATTTGCTTTTTTTTTTTCCCACTTGGACCCAAATCCCAGCCCCAGACATATCTGAATCACTTCCATGTACATAATCCAGGAGGCCTGATGGTCAGCCATGCCCCCTCCTTCCTGCCCACAGTGTCTGCCTGGAAGGAGCCACCAGTAACAGCCCTGGGCTCTGCAAAGCTGTGAGACTCCGCTCTCTGATGAGGGGACAGGGCATTTGCATGTGTTTTTGCTTAGAAGAGGACAGGATGAAGAACTTGCAGACTGAAGCTGAACTGGCTAGCCTCCCTTGAACCGCTCTGGCTGGATGCACACCCTCGTAAGTTCTCAAAGACTTATTTTCAAAGGGCTTATTTCTGAAGATTTCAAAAAAGATGGTCAAATATAATCTTTTCTTTTTTCTTTTGGAAGAACAGTGCATCTCAAAGTTATCTGAGTTTTACAGCCAGGAAGTTGTGAAGAATAGATCCTGGCCTGCTAGGCCCACACAACAAAAGCAGGCAACCCACCTGTGCGCAGTGGAATCTCTTTTTGTTTTGTAATTACAGCCATGCCTGGGCCTGAGTAACCGAGAGCAAGGCAACATCGCCATCTGTAGGAGGAGAGCAGCCGCCCAGACAGGACGCTGCCATCAGTGGAGCCGGTGTGCACGCCTTCCACACACATACACTGACACATCACACACACATGCACAAAAGGACCCCACACCCACCACATACACACATCACAAATATACACGTTCACATGTCAGTATACGCACCAACAAACATCCACATATCCACATGTATGCACAACACATACATAACACACACATATACACAAACACACTTCACACATATACATGCACACAAACTCTCTACACACGCCATCCCACATACCCCATGCATCACACATGCAAATACACACATGTGCAAACTCTGCATACCACATGTGCACATACACACATGTACAATGATAGCACACACACATGTGCAAACTCTGCATACCACATGTGCACACATTACACACACCACATGCATACACCACACACCAAGCACATACCATACCACACACAAAGGGACCTCGTATGCCTAACACTCATACATCACCTTCACACATACAAAATCACCACACACATCAAGTACACACCTCCTGCACACCCCATACACCATACATAGGCACATGCATACACACCACATGTGTGTACACACACACACACACACACACACATACACCACTTTGGGAAGAGCTGAGTGCAGAGTTGTTATCTGAAGAATAAATAAGTGGCAGTAGTTACATTGGAGTGAGTTTGCTCCATCTGTGCGGTTTCTAACTTTCTGTTTTCTTTTATCTATAATTATTCTCATGTTAGGGCCTTCCCCTGTATAAATATTACTCAAATGCAGATATAAAAGACTGGGAAACACTCACTGCTATAACCGTTTAGTAGGGAAACATGTAAGTCGTCTTTGTGCTTGTTAATGGAGACTAGTCAAATTGGCAGTTCACAGAAAGGAGGTCCTCAGGCAGAGGAGGGGGCAGGGGATTACCACTTAGAAGCTGAGGTTGCAAGTGGAGCCTGGACAGTCTGTTGTGGATTACACAGCTTTTGTATGATGCGTGCTCACGTAAATCGCAACACTTAATCCTGAGCTTGTGGCATATTTGATAGACTATTTGCTATTTGATATCACATTTGATAGAATGTGTTGCAGTCTGTGACATTCCAGTGACCACCCCAACATGGAGAATAGGGAAATGTCTTTCTCAGAGGAGAAAATCAACCCGTGCTCCCAGGTCTCTGCAAGACAGACTTTCTAATCCTTAAGTGTCAAAAAAAAAATCTATATTTTTTTCACTGATGAATCAGTGTTATTTTGGCTGAGTGCAAGTTTTGTTATGCAAACAGCTCCCCTGGAACTGTGAAGCCACATCTCCACTACCTCCCAGAATCCACTGCTGGCAAGGAGAAGCCGAACACCGTGGAATTCTGCCTCTAAGCCAGAAATCTCATTTTTCTTTCTGGGAGTTTTGGATAATCTAATCATTTTCTGTTCTTCTGGAATTTCCATCGTATGTGTCTAGGGTGGGTCTTTCCTCCTCTCAGAACTGTGACTCGGTCTTAATTTCCTCTGTTCTCTGCATCCCTTCTCTTCTTCCGGGATTCTTCAAGGAGGTGTCGATCTTAAGGGGTCGCTATCCACACGGTGTTGCTCTCCTTGTGTGTGCTCTCCACATCCCTGTGGGATTCCTTAAGTGTACTGAACACTTTAGTTGTGTCTTCTCTGCCCTCGGCCCACAGATCAGCTTGGGATTTTGAGGCTCCCATTTCTAACTCCCTGGCTTCTGCGCTTGCCTGGTTGTGGGCGTGGCGAGCTCTCTTTGCTCTTTTTAGTCTGTTCATTGGGTTAGCCCTGCTCCGAGAGCGACTGGCTCCTTCCATCTGTTGCACTTGGCATCGCACGTGTCTACTGTTGATTCTCCTCAAGTGTCTGCTGCCTTGCCATTCTAAGCTCTCAGCGCTGAGCCCACTGCTTTTCTGCCAGGGAATGAGACCCACTGTCCCTGGGTTGACAGCTCTTGTTTTCTGGGTGTGGAGCCTACCATCCCCCACCCTGCCTTCCTGAGGTCATTCCATCTTGTCGCTCCAGAGCTTGCAGTAACTGCTTTGGCCTCAGGCAAAGCCATTGCTGTATGGCACACAGAAAAATAAGACAGAGCTACCGCATGTAATTTCAGCTTCCTCAGCTCAGTGCCAAGAAGCTCTGCCCCCACCTCCCAAGTCTCTTCTGTCCTCTTGGGCATCTGTCTCTCTTTGGTCGTTCTTTGCTCCCTGCATTCCTCAGTCAGCTGCAAAGCTTACCTGCTTCTCTTGTGTCTTCAAGGCTGTCTGGTCTCCTGCAGGGGACATGACTGGCTAGGATTTCAAGTTGTATTTTTTAAATATAATGTGTGAGGGATTTGACATGTAGGAGGAAGGAATCCTGTTCCTATGGCTATTTATCTTCCCCGATTTAAGGACTCCAGGAAACAGGTGAGTTACTGTTGCCTGTACCATCACAGAGCATGGGTGACAGCCTCCCGGCCTCCCCAGAGGAGAGTGAAGGTCACAGAAAACATGCTCTGTGGTGTTACCCAACTCAGTTGTGCCTGTTTATTTCTGGTGACTCTGAATAAGCACAAATGTTAAATATTTGGTCATCGGCATCTTGTAGCAGATTTGGCAGCAATTCATTTGTTAAAACCTTTGTGTTTGTTCTCTTTTCAGGGTTAGATGCTTTTAGCTAGAACATCTGGTTGCTGTGTTCACAAATCTTACAGACTATGGTAAGTATTTAAAGCCCTTTTCTCTTCTGCTGTCATAATCCAGATTTTTTTCCTGTTACAGCAATGAGCCGCTCCCTCATTGCCACCCAGGGCTTTGGCTTGGAGACCCTTCTCACTTCTTTCTCCTTTCTCATGCTCTCAATGGAGAGTGGACACTGGCTTAAGGACAATGTCCTGGGTGTTAGTGTGGAAGGATGCATCTCTTCCAGGAGAAGCATCTTTCAGGCTGATGAGATGAGGGAGGCTGGCGCTACTCCGGTCATTATGCACAATCACCTTGAGAGGATGACAAGTCATGGGAAGCCCAGGGTGACTGGCCTCTAAAGTCCTCATGGTGCAGACATTAAGAGGTTATTCCCAGCAAGATGCTGTGTGCCGATGTCTCAGCCAAGAGTGAAGAAACGGCAGGAAGCTTGCCATATAGACTGGTCCAGCCCCCCCCCCATTCCAACTAACCACTTCTTCTCCTGTTAATCAACTGGACCCACCACCTCCCCATTATCCTTAAGCTGAAATCCAGAGAGTGCTGGGTTGCATGGTCTGCCTGCCTCCTCTCATCCCTCTCAGCTCCTCATCTTATGGGCCTGCAGCTGCCTCAACCTCAGACTACACTTGAACACTGCCCAAAGATGCTCGCCCAGCACTGGCAGGAAAGCACTGTGTAATTCTCTTCCCAGCTTCGCAAGACAAGCCCTTCATGCGCAACAGCTGTCTTCCCTCCCTCCCACCCCCAGCTACCTCGGTTGTGGCGGGAGCCTCGGGATGTCTCCATCTTGCTCTCTTTCCAGGTCTTCCTTACTCTATGACTTCCCAAACATTTCCCTTTTTCTGTCTCTCCATTAGGAGCGTTGGGTTTTTAGTTAAACAAATAACAGCCTCTCCCAACCACACATGCGAATTCAGCTTCAGAACAATGGAATCTCGTTCTCCACAGCACAGGCCAACTAAATGTCAGAATGAATCATTTGACATAGAGTTCAATACAGAAAAAAAATCACATGATACAGCGGAGAGGTGTTCTTGGGGCTGAGGTGCTGAGGGGAGGGAGTCCACAATATAGTAATTTCACTCTTGTAGAAAATATTTAATCTCAATCCAAGGTTTCTACCCCGCCTTTGATTATTCAGTTCCCAGATAAAAGACACATGACCATTATATTTATAAGAAGCTCTAATCAACACTAGAGCTGGGCAGATATCTGCCCCGTATCCTATTAAAATCTATTTCCTATAGATAACCCGGAGTTATTTTTGACTATGTTTCATCTGGGCTGCTCTGAACTCCAATTGGCCAGCCCTCAGGGCCATGCTTTCTTGGCTCCTAACCCACGGCGATTTCTCCTCTCTTCACCCTCTCTCTCCCCTCTTGGTTCTCCTCCGACCCCCAATCCCTGAAACTTAAGACCGTGCCTATCTCTCTTCTGCCCAACTACTAACTGTAGCTATCTTTATTCACCAGTCAGGGATAACTTGTGAGGTAAGATTACATAGCATCACTTGGGTACCCCAGACTCTCTCATCCCAGGGAGCAACCAGGCCTAGGAGGCCTGTATTTACCATTACAATACATCTCAAAAGATCAAACCTCAATATTTCACTCTTCATTTTACAATCAAATATTTGAAAGCAAGGGCTCCTAGAAGTGGTAATGCTTGCAGCTGGACTGCTCAGAATGGTCCGAGACAAAACAACCCATGTGTTTGTCCACTGTGTAATGGGACAGATAAGCATGGTGCATGCATGAGATGAAACAACACAGATAAACACTTCAGCATGGACAGACGTCAAAGACAGACCAATGAGATATGTCAGAAATGAAACTGCTAACATGGCATGCATGATTGATGGTTATCTTAGATGTGGGGTTTGCAAGAGCAAATTCAGAGAGTAGTTAGGATGGGAACTGTGAAAGACTGGGGGAAGCAGGAAGTAGATGTGTTGTTCAATGATGGAAGACTTCTTTGAGCATGATGGATAGATAGATGATAAATAGATGATAGATAGATAGATAGATAGATGATAATAGGTAGGCATGTAGTTAGATGATATGTGATAGCTAGGTAGATGATAGGTAAATAGATATAGATGATGAAGTAGATAGATAAATAGATAATGATAGGTAGGTAGATAAAAGGTAGATAGATACATAGATCAGTAGATTGATTGATAGATGATAGATAACAATAGGTATATTGATGATAAGATAATAAATGATAGATACTAGATAGATGATAGATTAAGAGATAGGTAGATGGATGATATAGATAGATGATAGATTATAGATACAGAGATGATAGATAGGTAGATAGATAAATGATTAATAAGGCATATAGGTAGATGATACATATATGATAGCTAGGTAGATGATAGCTAGATAAATAATAGTAGGTAGATAAAAGGTAGATTGATAAATACATATATAGATCAATAGATTGATTGATAGATGATAGTTAATGATAGGTAGGTATTTAGATGACAATAAATGATAGATAGATAGATAGATAGATAGATAGATAGATAGATAGACAGACAGACAAATTGGCAGATATAGACAATTAGACAGATAGATGGCAGATACATTACAGCACTCACTCTGCTTGTCTTGATTTTAAGAAACTGGGGCCGTGTGGTGGTGGCACATGCCTTTAATCCCAGCACTTGGGAGGCAGAGGCAGAGGCAGGCGAATTTCTGAGTTCGAGGCCAGCCTGGTCTGCAGAGTGAGTTCCAGGACAGCCAGGGCTATACAGAGAAACCCTGTCTTGAAAAAAAAAAGAATAAAAAAAAAAAGAAACTGGCTTAACTTGTGCTGAGTTTTATTAGATGAATCAGCACCAGTAAGAATTTTTTCCATCTGTTTAGCTTAATATTGTAGCAAAACTCCCAACTTAGCATTCTTTATTGGTTTTATTAAAATGAGCTCTGATAATTATGCATGCAAGCCAGCACTAGGCAAGGCAGAGGATATACTTCCACTGCTGAATTCTTATTTATCCTGATGTCATCTGCGAACAGTACTTCGTGTTTTTACCCATATATTATTTCTGTTCCCTCAAGATTCCAAAAAAAAAAAAAAAAAAAAAATCACTTCTACAAATGTTTGTCAAAATTGGTAGCACTTTAACAAATAGCTCTCAAATACAGTACCTGCTAACATGTCATTAAATATTCTCTTTTGAATATAATTTAGACCTTTCAGTTACATCGGGAAATTCACTAATATATTTCCATAAATTACAATAAATAATATCCTGTTAAGCTAATGTGTGATGTAATTGGACTTTAGCTCTCTTTTCCTCCCTGGGTGTCCCTAGTTCTTCAAACCAGCTATACTCATTAGGGAACATGGCTGGTTCCACTGGGGACATTTCAGAGTACTCCAAGCCTGTGTGATGTGGAGTCCCTGTGGGTGGAGATGAAGGGGGAGGTGCGGGCTTGAAAGCGGAGTGACTGCTACTCCGGGCCAGGTCACCTTTACTTAAAGTTCTCAGAGCAATTATAGCAGCCTTGGGTGCTCACCAAAGTGCTCTGCTTCAGTGCAAACCTTGAATCTGCACCGCCTGTCAAACCAGCTAATGGTAAGAGAAGGTTCTAGATGGCACAAGGACAAGAACTTGCTTTATTGAAAAGCGGCCTTTGAAATTCATTATGGCAGAAACATTGACTTTGCCCAAGGATAATAAGCGTGTGAACACAAAATGGCCTTTTCAGATAATATATTTAAAATTTAAAAAATATTTCTATTGAACAAGACAGACTTGCCCTGTGCCATGGGATTGAAACAACTCACTGGATAGAACAAGATGCTTACATGGGGTAACGCTAAACTAGCAAGTGGTTCTGGTTATCTAGCAGCACCCAGATGCTCAGAGAGCAGAGAAGTGAGTGAGGCCTGGTGGTGTCTGGAGCTCACAGAGCCCCTGGAAGGGAGTCCTGGCCTGGAGAGAGACGAAGTCGGGCCTCAGAGGCTTCACCTGAAAAGAGAGTATAGAAATGCCTAAAGACAGGGGGGCCATGCCCATATTTTTGCCTCATCCTGTTGTCAGGAGCAGAAGGGTTCCAGAGAAGAGAAGAAATGTCACCCATGCAGCCTCAGCATGGCAAAGCCACCTACTTGAGCAAAGGCTGCAGCTCAGTCCAGCTGCACGTGGCCACTTGCACTTGGCTCTTCAAATAAACTGGCAGTCAGATGTGCTCAGTGGCAGCCAGATGTGCTCACCTAGGTTCTTGCCGCCGATCACCCTCTCTCTCCTATAGTCCCAAGCTCTATCTTACCAACTCCGAACAGATCTCCTTAGCTAGCGCCTGGTTGCCACATGCCTGCCATTCTCAAGTCTCCACATTCCTACAACCTTGCTCTGAGCCTCCAGGTCCCTTAGCCCCCAAGGACTGAACCTCCAAGTCCCTTAGCCCAGGAGGACTGAACCTCCAGGTCCCTTAGCCCACAAGGGCTGAACCTCAACGTTCCTTAGCCCACAAGAGATTTCTCCTTCGTTGTTTGCCAGGATACCCATGATGCTCTAGACCTGAGTGGAAACATATTTCACAAACAATGGAAACTGAGAGACTCTAAACCAATGGCTCAGGAACTTCCCAGAACACAGAAGTTCGAAGCTCACTAGGAGAATCTGGCACCATTTATCTGCTTCTCTTGGGACTCTGATGAGCCACATGAGCAGCACAGCCCCAAGCTAAGAACCTCAGTGGTGTTACTGTGTTCACTGTACTTTGCTTTTCTGAGCATAGAGCTGTCTAGGGATGGAGCTGTCATCTGAAGGCAGAGCTATCATCTGATGATGGAGCCATCTCGGATGGAGCTATCCTGAGATAAAGCTCTATGAGGAAGAAAAGGTCTTAGGGTGCTATCTGGAGACAGAACTTTGGGGGTGAGTCTTTCCGGGAATATCCTTAGGATAGAGATATTTGGAGATAGTAATATCTAAGAAAAGTGATTTCAAGGGATGAAAACTGCTGAGAGTGGAGAGCTATCTAAGAATGAAGCTCTCTAAAGACAGAGCATTCTACCCAGAAGAGCTTTTGAGTGTTGGCTGGCAGCATATGCACATATCGTCTCCCTTGCCAGGGCCATTCTGTGCTCAAGGAATTCTCTCCAGTATGGAAGTCATCTGGAAGGCGTTACTTTGCCAGCAGAGATCTATACCGGACAGTCTGGGACAGGCTGTGGCAGGCTGGAGCAGTCTGGGACAGACTGAGACAGGCTGGGGCAATCTGGAGCAGTCTGAGACAGGCTGGGGAAGGCTGGAGCAGTCTGAGGCTGGAGTAGGTTGGGGTAGGCTGGGACAGGCTGGAGCAGGCTAGGGTAGGGTGGGACAGTCTGGGACAGCCTAGAGTCGACTAGGGTAGGCTGAGACAGGCTGAAGCAGGCTGAGGCAGGCTGGGGTAGACTTGGTCAGAGTAGGGTAGTCTGGGACAAGCTGGAACAGGCTGGAGCAGGGTAAGGTAGGGTGAGACAGGCTAGAGCAGGCTGAGATGGGCTGGGACAGCCTGGGGTTTTCAGTGTTGGATGGCTACAGGTCTTGTGGGAACTTTATCTAATTCTGCTGAGATTCTGTGGCTTCTCTCAGTAAGGACCTCAAGTGTCACACAACTTGATTGTCAAGCTAGTGATGTGGAAAACGGCCAGCACCTCTGTCTGTTTCCAGGAGTCTGCTATCTTGATACGTAGGCTGCTCTCTTAAATCATTCTTTCATGATATATTTAATTGAGTCCTACTAAGCAACAACCTTGGGGACCTCCAGCTGGATAGGCATCCAATTACTTGGTCACTCTGGAGCTTCCCAGACTACCTTTGTTGTTGTTGTTTCCTGCTTCCCGACCTTATAGAGTGGACATCTCTCCCTTCCAGACTTCTTCTGGAAGCGCACACCCATCTTGATTGTATTCTCCACTCTCAAACTGTGGGGTTTGGTGAGAGCTAACCTACACATTGTTCTAGAATGGGCTCCGTGTCTTGTCTACAAAAATCATGAGAACCAATTCAGAAAAGTACATAGTGTAACCATGTAACTGAAGCCTCCAGGTCGTCGGTAGGCAGGGCTGTCTCTCTGGAAAGAGGCTTCACTGATTCAATGCAGGAGTGTTGCTGGTGGCTGTCCCTGGCCACTGCTTGGCAAGGACCCTTGAAGCACACCGTTAATACAGTAATCGAGAAGCCAGACAGAGACATGACTTCATACCATCAGAGCCAAGGGACCTGTTAGAAGTCCATTTGATTTCTTATCTCTTTTTAAATGCAATTTAAGCCAGATTTCATTTTAACATGGAGTTGAAGTAAGTGTGATGGCTGGAAGGGTTGTTGGAACCTGGGCAGAATGGGGCTGTGTGGCCTTGTCTGGACTGGGTTACATCACTTGCTTGAAGACAATACTCTTGCTGACCCCTTATTCCTCAGAGGTCCACTATCACAGTGTGGCAGCCTCAAGAGAGGCAGACGGCAAGACCTGGGTCTTTTCTTTTGATGGGATTCCCACATGATAAATATAAAATATAGGAAATGAGCATTTTCAAAGAGCAGATTCCACGGGTCAAACAGCACACGGTCCAATCAGTCTGAAAAGCACTGGATCTTCTAAACTGGTATTTTCTTTCTCTAGGAACCCTGAATTGCTAGCATATACAACTGTGAAAGACTCCAGAAGGCACCCCTCCTGAGACCACAGAACATTCTCTCCCTTAGAAAAGCAGGAAGAGGGCTGGAGAGATGGCTCAGTGGTTAAGACTGACTGCTCTTCCGCAGGTCCTGAGTTTAAATCCCAACAACCACATGGTGGCTCACAACCACCCGTAATGAGATATGATGCCCTCTTCTGGGGTATCTGAAGACAGCTACAGTGTACTTATATATAATAAATAAATAAATCTTTTATAAAGAAAAAGAAAAGCAAGCAGAACTGATTCCCACCCCCCTCTCCCTGAATGGAAGCAGCGAAGTCTTTTTGTACAATGTGTGCCCTCTAAGTCTTTGCCTCATGGCTCTAAGTCCATTGCCCCATCCTCCTTCCCATCAAGCCTACGATTATGTGGGGGTGTGGCAGGTAGGGCTTCCCATCCATCTACTCTGGGGACTTCAAGAACACTTAAAATGTTGTGTCCTGGTGAGGAAAAGCATTCTGTTTAGGGTGATTTCAAAGGTTTACCCAAAGTCTAAGTGGCTATTCCTGACAAAATATCTGGGCCAAGGTCTCTGGCAGATCTAAATATGTGCACCACCATGACAGCCCCCAGCACTCACAAGTCACCTCCACTCGGGATGTCAGGGGACAGGCACCTCCAACAGCTACCCTACACAACTACTCTGTCCTTAGGACAAAAGAAACCATTTCCAAACTTCTCGTTTGAAGTCCTTCCTTTTGAAAATTCTTTGAACATATTTCATCTCCTTTTACCTTTTCTTTTTGACGAGCTGGTACCTCCTCAAACTTCTGGAGACATCCCAGTTTGTAGTTTCAATTCTTGGGGAATTTCTAGGGCAGCTTCAGCATAAAGGAATTTCGTCTTTTTAAAAAAAAATGGCAATTAAAATCCATTCATTCCCAATGGCTTTGTGGCAGATTTTTGTTTCCTGAAAACAAAATAAAACAGTGGTATGAACATCTTAAATAATGGGAGGAAAGTGGATAGTTCCAGATCTTGTTTTTACTGTTATTTTGTCCTATTTTAAAGACAGCCAAGTTTAAAACAGGGTGGGTGTCTTAGTTAGGGTTTTACTGCTGTGAACAGACACCATGACCAAGGCAACTCTTATAAGGACAACATTTAGTTGGGGCTGGCTTACAGGTTCAGAGGTTCAGTCCATTATCACCAAGGCGGGAACATGGCAGCATCCAGGCAGGCATGGTGCAGGAGGAGCTTAGAGTTCTACATCTTCATCTGAAGGCTGCTAGATGAAGACTGACTTCCAGGCAGCTAGGATGAGGGTCTTAAAGCCCACATCCACATTGACACACCTACTCTAACAGGGCCACACCTTCTAATAGTGCTACTCCTTGGGCCAAGCATATACAAACCACCACAGAGGTGACTCGAGCTTTTAGTCTTGACTGAAATGGAAGGGTCGCAAGTTTAAATGTCAGACAACTCAGCAAGATGCTGCCCCAAAATAAAATAAATTAAAAAACAAACAAAACCCCCAAAACCAGAGGGCTGGTACCTAGGAGGACATGGCTAGAGGAAGCTCACTGGGCTCAACCATATGGGTCTCACTCAGCTTTCTGTCAGCCACTGAAGCTTAATCACTAGGATGAATCCTGTCTGCCATGCTCCCCCTGCCCCGCCACCAAGATCCTGTGGGCTAAAATAACCCTTCCTCCATTGACTTACATCAGAGTCAGATATTTGGACCCACAGATAAAAAAGTCAATAATATTCTCGTGCAATGACCTTTCTTAGGCATGGAAACCAAGGGGACTTCCTTGTTCAGGGATGACTGACTGGGTTCCTGTCAGCGATGGCTGACCGGGCACCTGCCAGTGGATGCTGTGACTCAATTTCATGTTCAGTGTGAGTGAGTGTCCCCTACAAAGAGAGCTTGTTATGCTGCTCTGGTCTGTAAAGCCTCCATCCAGATTGCCCAACTCATATAAAGTTATCCAATGCCAGCCGGAGTCCTGTAGACCCTTCAGCGCAAGGTGGTCATCAGTTTTCCAGGTGACATGTCCTCTCTCACTGAAGGATCACCCAAGCTAAGTGTTCTGGGGTGGCAAAAAAAAAATGCAAGCACCGGGATTTCAGCAAGCACCTGGATTTCAACTTAGGTGGCTTAGCTCTGTAGTTCCATGTTTAGAACTTGGACTATGACGTCAGGCAGCTGTGGGTTCAAGTCTCTGCTTTAGCACTTCTGAGCTGTGGATTAACACGAGTGACAGACCTTCCTTCCTATGATGATGTCTCCAAGCCTTGTCATGGCTGGATCCTTCCCATGGGGCTGAGTGCGGATTGTACCAGATTGCCCAGTGAGGAAGGCTTCATGGATAACCTGGCACAGAATAGGAGCTGGGTAATTGGTAGCATGCCTGTCACTGTACTGGCGACTGGAAGTCTCAGCCCTGTGTGGCCAAGCCCTCCTGTCATCGAGGCTATCAGAAGGCAAGTCATCTTTGAAGAATCGTGTTGGTGTTGTTTTCATAGTGGGATGAACGCCCACTGAGTAAGGGATGCTGAGATCCCAGCAAACACTGAGTTATCTCCTGCAGACAGACTTGAGGTAATCACATGCAGCCTGCAGAGCCAGGCAGGTCTGGAAGACTCGGGGGATCATGGACTTAATGTCATCGGGCTGAGAGGCTGAGCCTGGGATGACAGGATTTGCCACTCTGGCCAGGATATGACAGTTAAAGCTCCTCCACCCTCCAGCATTTACCAGCTCCATCCTAGAGCCAAGCTTCCCTGACAGGACAAATTCTGATTGACAGGCTCATTGGAGGTAAGTTCATAGGCCCAGTCAGGTCCTGTTCTCCCTTCTCAAAGCACCTCACTGGGCCATGAGCTCCCCGCTGGTCTGTCTCTCAACTTGACTAGATGTGAAATCTCCTAGAAGGCACACTCTAGGTGTACCCCTCAGGCTGTCTGCAGTAAGTTTAAACCGAGGTGGGGAGGGAGACCCACCCTAAACATGGGCAGCTCCAATCTATGTGCTGGGACTTCCCATCTGAATTTAAAGGAGACAGTGAGCTGGGCACCAGTGGTCTCTCTCCCTCCCCCTCCCCCCCTTTGCCTCCCCTTCCCCCACTTGTCTGTCCTTACTCCCCACCTTCTCTCTCTCTCTCTCTCTCTCTCTCTCTCTCTCTCTCTCTCTCTCTCTCTCTCTCCTTCTCTCCCTCTCTCTTCTCTCTGTCTGTCTCTCCCTCTCTCTTCTCTCTCTGTCTCTCTCCTCTCTCTCTCCTTCTCTCCCTCTCTCTTCTCTCCGTCTGTCTCTCTCTGTCTCTCTCCTCTCTCTCCCTCTCTCTTCTCTCTCTCTGTCTGTCTGTCTCTCCCTCTCCTCTCTTCTCTCTGTCTGTCTCTCTCCTCTCTCCCTCTCTCTTCTCTCTCCTCTCTCTCCTTCTCTCCCTCTCTCTTCTCTCTCTGTCTCCCTCTCTCTTCTCTCTCTCCCTCTCTTTCTCTCTCCCTCTCTCTCCTTCCCACTCTCTCTCTCCTCTCTCTGTCTCTCTCCTTTCTCTCTCCATCTCTACCTCTCTCTTCTCTCTCTGTCTGTCTCTCTCTCCCTCTCTCCTCTCTCTCTCCTCTCTCTCTCCCCCCTCTCCTCTCTCTGTCTCTCTCTCTCCCCCCTCTCCTCTCTCTGTCTCTCTCTTCTCTCTTCTCTCTTCTCTCTCTCTCTTTCTCCTCCCCCCCCTCTCTCTCTCTCTTCCAGACCTGCCTGACTCTGCAGGCTGTATGAGATTATCTCAAGGCTGTGGTGGTTGCTTGAATCTCAGCATTTCTTGCTCAGTGTGAGTTCATCCTGCTCCCTCTGCTTCCTGACTGCAAGTGCAAAGTGACCAGCTGCCTCAGGCTCCAGTTGTGACCTTCTTTTTTAAATTTGCCTTTGTCCCAAACAATGAAACAATTGTAACCTAACACACTCTCTTTTAGGTGGCAAAGGTGTAGGGTGAGTAAGAGCAACTGGATTCAGCTCCATGCTTCCTCCATAAAAGCTTAAAATGGACTGTCAAAGCTCTGCAAGTTCATTGGCTGCACAGTTAAACATCACTGTGAGAAGTGTACCACACTCCAACTTCCCTTACTGGATGTCCAGTGTGCTGAGCCCTGTCGAGCACAGTCACAGAGCATTTCCTGGATCTTGAGAATAAGCCCGCATGGACTCTTCCTTAGGAATACAGAGGAATGGCCTATAATGCATGCAAACATGTGGATTCTCAGTGCCATGCTACGTAAAAGAAGCCAAGCTCAAGAACTCTTACTCTATGCTTCCATTTGGCAAGTGAGAGTCTACATGACGAATGCCCCCAAGGCCAGGGTAAACAGGGCTTTTATTTTAACTGTGGTAGATGTGGAGGAATATGAAGAAAGGAGGCTAGACATGAGGTGTCTGGAGAGCAATAAACACAGACCATTTAGCAAAGCCTGTTTGTTAGGAGTCCATCTGTCTGTAAGGTGACCCTCCAACTCCAGTACCATGCTGACAACCCTCACAGCGGATCCTTGGGGCTGGTGGTGAGTTGAGAAACTGACACTCCCAGGGCTGGGAGCTTGTTACAAGGAAGATACTGGAAGGCAATTAACATCGGGCTCCATTATTTCTAATGATCTTCCTCAATTCAGAAAATCTCACCGTGCCTCCGTGTATGCTGGAAGATGGCATGTTCTCAGCTCCACATGACATACGTGAGCACACACGCACACATACACATATGTACACGTTTCACACCAAACCAACAACACAAAGTGAGATATGCATAGACTATGATTTTTGTAGTAGGAAGTCAGGTGACCAAGATAAGGGGTGTGGTGGGGCAGTGAGCATCTTTCTACCACATGGCTAGGGATCCTAAGGACTGGCTTTCAAAAAAAAGCAAAATCTAAATGGATTTTTTTTACAGGACTAAAGAGGGAACTAGAAGGCAGTGAGCAATTGTCTGAGGAACGGAAGGTCTAAATGAAGCAGGCTGTGGACACTGCAGACAGCCTTGGGGAGGGGAGAGGTGAACAGAAAGGAAAGCAGAGGAGGAGAGGACAGGGCTCCAGCTCCTCAGGGAAGGTGGAGGGGGCAAAGGTCATATTCAAGGACACCAAGAGACAGTGACTGTTCAAAGTAGACCCAGAGAGAAGGCGGTGGAGAAAGGACTCCGCGGTCTGCTCTAGGTTTGCCTTTGATATCTGCCAGTTTGTGAGTCAGGCATAGGCTGAGGCTGAGGAGGTGAGCAGACACTTGCCAGGATGACAGAGGAACTGTCCAGTCCTGTTGCTACAGCCTTCAACCACCAGGATGGATCTCGAAGTACAGACCTCTGTTCTGGTCAGGCAAGAAGGAGGCTTACATTGCTTGTATATAGCCTTCCCCTCTGACATCAGAAGGTAGGACCCCCTAGCCATTCAAAAATATTTTTGTACATACGCATGCATGCCATAATAAAAATGTCTCTGAAACGAGATGGAGTTCTTCTATATTTAGTCATAAATTATGCAAATATACTGCAAGTTCTCTGCATGGGCTTTATTAGATTTTCCCACTCTCTTTTTCCCTGGGGTCTCTTTGTGTTGAAAGGGGTATATGGGACTTGGAAGCCTTTCCCCTACCTAAGCTAGCTGCAGGCAATCTGGGAGCAGCTGAATGCAGTCATGCCTGGAACATCAAACTTATGGATCTGGTTGCTAGAGGCAACTTCATCTCCATCGTTTTCAGAAATGATTGAAGGGCTCCTGGAAGCCAGGCACTGACTCTGAGGTTTAGCAGTGACTGCAAAAGGCCTCAATGGCTCCAGGGAGGGCAGGACCACACAAGGCTTCCTTGCGTGGTCACCTTGGCATCCCATTCCTCAAAGGTGAAGGACGCTGTGGGAAAGGGGCATTCTAAACACGAGGGATGAGTGGCACTTTTGAGAAAATAGCTGTGGTAGATGAGAATGCATAAGCTCCCAGGCTATCAGAAAGATAACATGCCAGCAGCTGAGTAGGTGCCACGTGAATGTTAGGGATTGAGACATAAACGTCCCCAATGTCCTTGAACAACCAGGCTTTCTTTGTCCCCAAAGGCAGGCACTGGGACTCCAACGTGCTTGAGACTGGGCTTGCCATTACAAGCACACCTCAGTCATGTTTGCTTCGGTCAGTCAACAGGTAAGTCCAACATTGCCCGTACTTCTGTGAGTGCAGATCCAAATCCCCTCCTATCAGGAGAACTGCAAAAGGAGGCTGTGCACATCTAGGCTGAGTCCGAAGGGAGTTCCTCAGGAGCAAGGACACTGTGTCCCACGAGTAGGACCAATGCCCAACCATTTAGACCTAGCAAAACAGCAGCACCTCCATCAGGCACAGCCCAGTGTTTCCAAGCCACAAGCATGCTCTCCCACTGCCCAGCTACCTCCCTGACGTCCTCCAAGAGCCTTGTCTCCAAATACCCACCCAGGCTGCTCCAGTGCCAGCTGGACTCTGTCAGGCCTAGGTTGCTATGCACAGATTCAGGCACTTTCAACAGAATGAACAATGATGCCTTCCAAATGGCCCCTTGCTACACTAAATACACATACACAGTACAGACATACAATACACACATATAATACACACACATACAACACATATATATAGCACACATACATACAACACACATGTACGTGTAACACACACAACACACACATACACCACATATATACAACACACAGCACATATACAACACATAACAAACAACACAGAGATATACCACATACACACATACAGCACACATACAACACACATACATATAACACACATAATACACACATACAACACACAGCACACACACAACACGTAACACATATAACAAACACACACACATATACACATACACACATACAGCACCAGTACACATACATACAACACACATACATACATGCATATAACACACACATAAAGCACACACACAACATACACATACAACACACAGTACACACACATCACATAACACACATAACAAACAGCACACATACACGTACGCATGCATGCACGAATGCGTGTGCACACCCATTTTGTTACAGAAAAGGGCCTCTGCATGTAGTCTCATCTGCAGCAGCTAAGCCTGTGGCCCATGTGTTCTCACGCCCAGCTTATAATGAAAAGACAGGCTTACCTAGGAAGAGAAAATAGAACAAATTTCCACTCCCCCTTAATGAGATAAAATCAATAGATAAAACAGAGGAAGGGTAACCCACCAGCGCTGTTAATTAGGAAGTGTGAAGTAGAGGCTCTGCCCTAATTCCCTTGTAGTTGAAAACTCAAAATGTATATTCATTAAAATGAGGTTCTTAGCATGTGTCCCCCGCTGTGGGATGTCAGGGGTTTTATCTAGACGTCCTGATGTTTGGCTGTAATCATTCTAACCACAGGCTTTGCATATCTCTCTTAAAGCAGGCCTTCATGCTCCGCAGTTCAAATCATACCCAGTCTCCCTTAATTCCAGTGACAACCACCCCCTTGCTACAGACTACAGATATGCACCACTAATCAAAGACCTCAGTGAGGAGCGAGAGATGAGGGAAACCTCAGATGTGGCAGGGTCAGGGACTGGCTACAGAGATACACTTCCAAACCAATGCAGCAGGGTCCTGTGAGCAGAGGCTGTGGATTCAGACCCAGTTCTGAGGCTTACTCAGCAACAAAAAAGCGAACAGCATGTGGAAGTGCCCCCTGTATGTGAGCACTGGAAATTACCCTCTGCCAAACTGCCCATCTATTTATCTTCTGCATCTGCCTAGGAGTTGCACCAGAGTCTAGCGGACGTTCTTGAGACTGGGAACCTCTGAAGCACAACTGGTCTCAAAGGAAGTACATAGCCCTGGAGGAGAGAGCAGGTTGTGGGACACAGGTAATCCAGTCCTGGGGTACAGGGTCTCTGAGGCAGCACTGGGAGGACTTCTGCAGGCAGGGAAACAGATGGAGATAGAGCGTGAAGATGTGATGCACACATCAAAATCATCTGGATGAGGACAGACTCTTGGCAGAGTAGGTATAGCCACCTTTCATAAAGTTAATAATTCTTTCCTTTGAATATGCCACACTTATACTTTTACTTACTGTGTGTGGTGGGGGTGGAGTGCGCATGCCACAGCACATGTGCAGGGGACAACTTCTAATTGTCAGGTTTCTCCTTCCATGAAGTGGGTTCTGGGTATCAAACTCAAGTCACTGGGTGTCTTAGTTAGGGTTTTACTGCTGTGAACAGACACCATGACCAAAACAACTCTTATAAGGACAACATTTAACTGGGACTGGCTTACAGGTTCAGAGGTTCGGTCCATTATCACCAAGGCGGGAACATGGCAGCATCCAGGCAGGCATGGTGCAGGAGGAGCTGAGAGTTCTACATCTTCATCTGAAGGCTCCTAGGAGAAGACTGACTTCCAGGTAGCTAGGCTGAAGGTCTTAAAGCCCACACCCACAGTGACACTCCTACTCCAACAAGGCCACACCTCCCAACAGTGCCACTCCCTGAGCCAAGCATATACAAACCATCACACTGAGCTTGGTGGCAAGTGCCTTTACCCACTGAGCCATCTTGCCAGCTCACAGGTGACATCATAATGGACAAATAAAATGGCATTAAATGTCTATCAAGAAGAACAAGAATGAGTAGATGGTACATTATGCATTGCACTGGACAGTATAGTATGACAATAGGAGAGGTGAGGGACAGGCCAGATGAACTCCAGCAATGGCAGCTGGGTAGAAAGCTAGACAGGAGAAAATGCAGGAGCCGGGCAAGGCAATCCAGGGTGTCAACAGGGCACCTGTGTCCTGGTAGAGAGAAGTTCGTGACTGTCAGGAAACAGGTGGCAGAGCCATGGCTGAGATGTCCTGTCCCTGTCTCAGGGTGTGAGATGTCCTGTGCCTGTGTCAGGGTGTGAGATGTCCTGTGCCTGTGTCAGGGTGTGTGAAGCCCACCGGGCTGAGTGTACAAGATTGTGCACATCCTGTAAGTTGGGCCCCAGTTAGAAGTCATTCTTTTGGAGCTGAGCCTTCTCATTCAAATCTTCCCCTCATCCTCTCCCTCGTGATCCCGTGCAAGGGAAGCAGAATGTGACTACTATGTTAGGAAACCTGGTTAGCAATTACAAGAATCTTACTCCGCCGCTGGCCACAGCAGGGTGGGGTACATGGGTTCCACTCATGTGAGGACCTACCTTGGTCCAATTCAGGGACAAGTGGCCTGAGGTAGGCCGGGTCAGGGAGGGTGGTGCTGCACTTAACGGCACTGGCTATGCTCTAGGGAGTATAGTTAGGATAGTAAATTTTATGTTAAATATATTTAGCATGAATAAAACGGGAGAGAATTTAACCAGTTTCATCTCCAAATTAGTTCATTCTTGTGACTGAATGTTGAGTAAGAGACAGTCACTCTCCCTCGTAATCCGCATTTCATTATTCCAAAGTCTGGTTTCCATCCTGTGTGTGATTCCCTGTTGTTGTTTCTATAACAGAGTAGTTGTTTCTATCACCAAGTGACAAAAATCAGTTGTGTGGTGTAAATCAATTCACCTAGGAGGCCTTTCTTTGGGGCCCAGGGGACCTTGAGCTCTCATGTTTCAGTCACCTGTTGCATTCAAGTTCAAGACACCACCGTGGTTTAACTTACTCATTTTTCTTTAAAATACATCCACAGATCACGGTGAGTTTGTACTAATCTCAGGATGAATTCCCACTCAGTTGTATGAATAGTTTAATGTGTGTGTGTGTGTGTGCGCGCGTGTGTGTGTGTGTGTCCCCACAGGTCCCCTGAGTTTGTGCTGACCTTGGGATGAATTCCCACACCATTGTATTCATGTTTTAATCTCCTTGAATGTATGTCACTGCTAAAGAAGCTGAAGTTTTGCAGTGTGTGCTTAAAAAATCAGACATTCTTACACACAGGCAGTTATAGAAGCCAGTGCCCTGGCTGTACAGCTTTCAGCCTGGTGCCAGGTGGTACCTGGAGTCATTTGTGGGATCCGTGTGACATGAAATGTCCACAGGCGGGTCACTTGTGGCACCAAGGTGACACTCCAAGGTGACACTCAGGACCTTGCAGTATGCAGGAGCCTACACAGTGGCCCCTCCCCAGCAGCGCAGTCTTAAGCAGTGTGTCCTGTCGGCTCATACTCTTCTGTCAGATATTCACATCTCAGAGCCAGCACTGGAGCCCCACAGTGTGACACCCCAATTATTCCCCTGCATCAGCAAGTCTCTCCGTTATCCCAGAGCCATGGGGTCAGTGCTGGCAGAGCTGCTCAGGAGCTGCTCAGCACGGCCCCTCTGGCTAATTGGCACCTACTTGTTGGAGAGTTAGCCTACTAAATCAGGAAGTGCAGAGGAAGAAGGAGGGAAGGGCCCGCCCCCATGGAGGAGATTGGATGCCCACATTAAACCTGCACCCAGATCCAATCTACCCTGACAACCCAAGCTGCTGAAGGGCTCAGCTCATCACAGTGGGTGTGAAGGGGTCAATGTTGGCAAGTGTTTTAAACATTGAGCTTCTGTTTACTTAAGTTCAACTGTCCTGTGGGGGAGTGGCTGATCCCAGGATGCAGGAAGAGAAATGTCCAAGATGAGTCAGGAGACCCCAGAAACGTTCACAGCCTCTGACAGTGAGAATGTGTTCCTCCAGTAGGGGGAGGGAGGGAGAGGGAGGGAGAACAGAGAGAGAAAAGGCACACACACACACACACACACACACACACACACACACACACACCACAGAGAGAGGGGGCGGAGAGAGAGGGGGGAGGGGGGGAGAGAGAGAGAACAGAGGAAGGGGTGTCTCTGGTCACTTTCAGAATGTGTTGGAAAGTAACATTTTGAAACTGATAAAGTTTGGAGTTGACTTTCCTCTGCAAATAGAGCCTGAGTGATACAGATGTGAGTGGGAGAGAGACGGCCACCAAGGATGGCCGTTGGGAGTTTGCCCATGCTCGGGTGAATATAAGGTGTTGCCTGTGCCCTGGACTGCCCACTGCCTGACCCTCCTTGCCCTTGGGGGTTGGAGGAGAGATGGCCCAGAATCAAAGGCACAGACTCTGGGCAAAGTGAGAAACATCATAGACAGCACCTTTAATACCTTCCACCTGAGCCCCATTAGTCCCAAGAAAGCATCTCTGCTGAACAGCAGTTCCCGATTGGCTGCCATTATCTGCATCAGCAATCCTTGGTCTTTCAGGCAGTCCTCAATTAGGTCCTCCTGTAGGAGATGCTGTTGAGGCTGCTTGGCTCCCAGCCTTTATACCGAGGGCCCTCCCCTTGCTGTTCCTCCTACAGTATGGGAACACATAGTGGACTTGGTAGCTGTGTTGTTGTTGCCTCAATTTTCTTTTTTCAGGAAAGATCGCAAGGGTGGGAGGGTGAACCTGGGAGAAGTGGGAAGTGAGTGCATTAGGGTGCATTGTAAGAAATTCCCAAATAACAAAAGGATTGTGTTGGGGGAAAATAATAAATAAGAGAGAGGAAAACTTATGTAAGCCATGAAAACCAGGGGAGAAGTTGCTATGTTCTGCTTTTTCTTTTGAAGGTTTGTTATATTGCTGTGAACATCTCTAAAGAGGGGAATTTCGGTGCAGGCAAGGTACTATGCTTCTTTAAGCCAGGAACTCAGCAGATCTCTGTGAGTCACAGGACAGTCTGGTCTATGGCAAAATCCAGGACAGTCAGAGCTACAAACAAACAAATGAGCAAATAAATAAATATTTGGAAAGATAAAAATGTTTTGTAGGAAAGCAAACATGGGGGGGGAGGTAGGCAGAGGCTCTAAGAGACACTCATCCCAGCAAGAATGGTAAGTGCTGGAGTTGGGTGTGGATGCAGAGGTGATGGATGCAGAGGAGGTGGATGCAGAGGAGGTGGATGCAGAGGAGGTGGATGCAGAGGAGGTGGATGCA
>NW_022196897.1:165071698-165076721 GCF_008632895.1 Mastomys coucha | reverse complement strand
TGCAGAGGAGGTGGATGCAGAGGTGGTGGATGCAGAGGAGGTGGATGCAGAGGAGGTGGATGCAGAGGCCTGGTCATTCTAAAAGGGTGCCAAAGTTACTTAACGGTCATTGCTATGTCTACTGCGCTTGAAATAATAAATCATCCACCCCAATAAAACCACATGTCTACATATTTACACGTTGCTATCCCATGAGATGCCTTCCTGTTTTGCAGCGGCTCTCTGTGGCGATTCCCAGCACTGATGGCAGTGTTTAGTAAACAGGGCTGAGGAGCCCTGGATCAGGATCAGGGCTATTCACCCAGTCCTCCACTGTCTCTTGTAGTGGTGAGCTCAAACCAATGTCTATAAATATGCATCCCTTTGTAATTCCGAGTGCAATTGAAGAGACAGTGTTATGCAAATATTCAGTTTGTAAACTGTATTACTAAAATTAATTTGCCTCTTCATTTCAGCAGGGCTGTGAGAAAAATTGAAAGTCTCATCTGGCTTCTGTTAACTCCCTGCTGCTCAGTGTCTTTCCAGGTGGACGACAGGTCAGCAAGCATTGGAGGCAATACATGTAATTTATTAGCTAAATGGGGGGCCATTTTGCAAGTGGCCTTTAAAGATCACAGCAGACCAAGGTGATCTAAGGGAAGGCTTTTCCCTGTGGCTCTGGCCACTCTGAAGGCTGCTCACTCGCACCACTAAAGAGTTCCTTCCTGCACCCCGACCGCAACCCTGCAATCCAAGAAGAAGAAATCTTGAGTTTGAAGTTCTAGGAGAAATCAGAAAGAGGAGCCAGGAATGTGGAGGGATCAGAGCTTCTCCCCAGTTCGGCCCCTGTGGCTGAGGAGCTTCAGAGAACAGTCGGCCCCTCGCACTGAACTCCTTTCTTTGCCTCTTTATTCCAATGCAAGCAGCTCCCCTTCCAACAGTCTCATCACTAATTTCAACAAAGGGCACACGTGGCAGGTACAGAGGATCATTGTATGGCTTATAAAGGAGCCACTTTCCCCACCCCCTTCACCCACAAGGGGAGAAAGAGCCACAGACGAAACCTTACTCACTGGGATGCAAGGAGCCAGGATGAATCTTTCTCCTCTCTACCATTCTCCACTCAGGCCACAGAGGAAAGGCAAGCAGTGGGCACCTTGTGTTTTCCTTCCTCGTATGGGACAGGGTTATAGCTGATCTGTGTGTGTCTGAGGACACAGGTCTAGCCAGCATCAGGAAAATGAAGACATCAGACATCAAGCCAGAATGGCAAGGCAAGACTCTGATATGGATTCTCTATGGAGAGTCTTCCCATTGGGGCAGAGAGAAAGGCAAATGGCAGTCCCCAAAAGAAGCCGCAAATGAAGAGACATGCATTTCCACCTCCAGACAGAGTGCAACAACTCATGGCTTGTTCGTGAATAACTAGGAACTGCACAGACCTCATCCATGGCCCGCTGTGGACCATGGGTTTTATCTCTACATTACAAAATCATCAAGGCTGCTGGAAACGGCCGATCCCACAGTGAAGAACAACTCCAAAGAGCAGCACCTTCCTCTCACTGGCAAAAGGGCATTGAAACTAGGCCTAGTTTCTTCCTAGATTCCTCAGCCCTTAGTCTCTATGGTAGCCTAAGCGGTTTCCCATAGGGGCCCCATCAGAACTACTTTTCGAGGTTGGGAATATGGCATAATTCTGAAAGTACTCACCAATGTGCATGAAGCCCTAGGTTGGATTCCTAGCACCATATAAACCATGTGTGGTAGTGAACATTTTATGTTCCCACACTTGGGAGGTGAAGGCAGAAGGATCAAAGGTTCAGAGCCATCCCATTCCACTTCATATTCATAATAATAATTAATAAAATAACAATAACAATAATAATAAAATACCCTAGCCTGACTCTTCAATTCAGTAAAAAAAATTATACCTGTCAGACAAGTTGCAGCTGCTCATCCCTGAAGCGGTCTCCTGGTGACCCAGCATCACACCTCAGTGGTACCCACAGCTCCAGATGGGTTCCCACGGGGTCTGCAGGCCACTGTGAAGTAGCTGCTTCCTGTTTTCTTCATCTGAGGAAGGGGACCTGGAGGAGGCAGGTGACCTCATGCAGAGAAGAGGAGGTGGGACCACATCCACACCCCGAGTCAAGACAGTCTGCTTATAACCCATACTTGTTCTGAGCCTCCATCCAACACAGTTTGGTTCCAGGGATTCCCATTTAGAGGGTTCCTTATTCCCTAAGCCCATCTGAAGTGCTTCCCAGAAGCCAGGGGGAGATCATAAGGTCACATGTCCTCTGAATGGCAAGAAATCCACCTTCTGACTGTTGAATCACCTGTGGAAGGGCAGAATCAAACCTTCGAGTATTTGTTTTCTGCATGCGTGGGTGCATGGGTGTGTATGTCTTGTGGGTGTTGGTGTGCCAGTGAGGGCAAAACTTAACCTCGGGTGTCACCGTCAGTTCGCCTTCTTTAGAGACAAGTGGCTCCTCAGCCTGCCTCCCAGTGATTGAGCCACCAAGGCTGGAGAGAAAGCCCTAGGAACTCTCTTCTCCCCACCTCCAGTTGCTGGGATCACAGACCTTCACACCTGGCATTTTCATGGGTTCTGGGAACAGGTTGCAAGTGAGCACTACTGATGGTCTCTCCCCAAGCCTGTTTTCTGAATCTGACCTTTAAGGTTTTCTGGCCTCATGCTTGTGTCATATTTGTTCGTGTCCTCGAAGCTTGGAGGCAAGAACTCTTGTCACCAAAGGTGGGTTTTTTTCACTGTTTTATTTCTTGTCTGTTTTCTTTGGACTCTGGCCTCCTTGTGAGCAATCTTCCATTTGAATCTGTGTATACACTGTAAATACACAAACTCCTCAGCAAATGGGAAGGAAAACAGACAAGCTGGCCACTTGCCTGCAGTGAACCTCGCTGGTCTCCATATGCCTGGCCAGCGTGGAGAGCAGGCACAGCGATGATACAAGCCAACATAGGCGCTATTTAAACCCTTACAGTATTTGACGTTTAAAAAGATCAGTGGCTTTGGTTGTGCTGTTTCATCTCCAGAGCTGAGAGTCAAACCCAAGGCCTCTTACACAGAACCCTGGCCCAGAATCAATACTTCAGGGTGAGACTTTAAGGGCTGGACTTCAGAACTGCTCTCTACCTCAGACCCCCATCCTCCTCTTCCCCTCCCCCTCCCCCTCCCCCTCCCTTCAGCCACAGGGAGGGAATACCCCAAATCACACTGACTTAAAAAATAGACAGTGACTCAACTACAGAGAGTTTGCTCTTAGGGACTATGGGAGACTTTTCATCTGGCTCAGGTGTGACAGAGGCAGGGTCCCAGCTTCTCTCTCCTGTGCTCTTGACTCCCTCAGTATTCTTCTCATAGTCACAGGCTTTCAATGCCTGATATCCATGTTCCCTGACATTTGGTTTGCTCAGGCACATGGGAAACATGAGCATTTATTCAGCATTTGCAGGCCAGGGACTGTTCAGTCAGGGGATGGCTGTTTGAGCTGCAGAATCCACGTAAAACTGAGCTTCACGGCTTGCATGTGTGGTCTCAGGCCAGGGAAGTAGTGAAGGAGAATCCTTGGATCTCACTGGACAGCCTGCCTAGTGGAATGGGCATGCTTCAGACCCATGAAGGTCTGTGTCTCCTGGCTTCTACATACAAACAAATATGCAAACATACACATATACACACATACAAACACCACACACACCTCATTTTTTTTTTTAAACCAAAAGCCCTATCTTTCTGTGTCGCTGTGTGGTCTCTTCTTGCAGAAAGACCCAC
Source organism: Mastomys coucha (assembly GCF_008632895.1). NCBI lineage: Eukaryota > Metazoa > Chordata > Mammalia > Rodentia > Muridae > Mastomys > Mastomys coucha. Next base: position 165,072,946 of record NW_022196897.1, on the reverse strand, counting down.
TGTCACCCTGTCATCCACCATGACCTCAGTAGAGATGAGCCAATGTTGGGACTATGCCTTCAAACCTCCAGAGGCAAGGCCTAATAATATGGCTTGTCTTTATAATGGATGCATTCTTGGATATTCAGCCACATCAACAGAAAACAGACAATTACACCCACCCAGTTTCATTCTCCTGAGATTCTGTCAAGGACTCCTGTCCTCTGTTACTGCTAGATGGCTTCTACTCGGAGTGACATCTAGATCTTTTGCTTTGTTTTTTTACTTTTTAAATTTTTATTATTTTTTTATTCACTTTCCATCCTGTCTTAGTTAGGGTTTTACTACTGTGAACAGACACCATGACCAAGGCAAATCTTATAAAGGACAATATTTAATTGGGGCTGGCTTACAGGTTCAGAGGTTTATTTAGTCCATTATGATCAAGGCGGGAACATGGCAGCATCCAGGCAGGATGCTCAGAGTTCTACATCTTCATCTGAAGGCTGCTAGCAGAATACTGACTTCCAGGCAGCTAGGGTGAGGGTCTTAAGTCCATACCCACAGTCACACACCTACTTCAACAAGGAAGGCTACTCCTTCTAATAGTGCCACTCCCTGGGCCAAGCATACACACACCATTGCACATCCCAATAACAATGCTCTTCTCTCCTTGGTTGCCAGTCTCACCCTACAAATCCTTCTCCCCATTGTCTCCTCCCCTCCTCCTGAGAGGAGAGCCCCTTGGGTACCTCTCCACACTGGGGCGTCTAGCCCCAGCAGATCTAGGTACATCCTCTCCCACTGAGACCAAACCAGGCACCCCGGATAGGAGAAAGGGATTCAAGGGCGGGAAGCAGAGACAGAGACAGTCCCTCCTCCGCTTGTTAGGGAACCCACTTTAAGACCAAACTGCATATTTGCTACAAATGTGTAGGGGTCTAAGTACAGATTCTGCACGCTCCCAGAATGGTGACCCAGTTTCTGTGAGCCCCCATGGTCCCAGGCTACTTGATTCTGTGGGTCTTTTTGTGCGTAGACCCTCCCTCTGGTCTAGTGATGTTTGCCAGACTGCTAAAGGGATAGAGCTGAGCTGGTGCATGCTATTCATATCTCCAGGAAGAATGCTAACTCGTAAGATATGGGCTTATGGTTAGAAGCTTCTGGAAAGAGTCTACCCAAAGAGAGAGCTGGCACAGACGACAGACCAGCAGAGGCTGAGGGGAAGATGTCTGAAGATACCCAAAGAGAGAGCTGGCACAGAGGACA
>NW_022196897.1:165033588-165071426 GCF_008632895.1 Mastomys coucha | reverse complement strand
AGATACCCAAAGAGAGAGCTGGCACAGAGGACAGACCAGCAGAGGCTGAGGGGAAGATGTCTGAAGATCCTGCTTGTGCCCACCAGCCTATTTAGAATATGAGTTCCATAGCTTTCTCTACTTTCCCAGGAGAGGAGATGGGGAATCCCTGTAGTGACTCAGTTGTATTAGACTCAGTTGCCAGCTGTCAGAGATGTAGAGCCTGACGATACACACTTATGTGCCCGTGGGAGTGTTTTCAGAGATGACTGGCCAAATGATTGATGTGGGATAGGGAGAGGGGTTGCCTGGAATGTTGATTGGCAGGTACCTTTGCAACAGGCTAGTGGCCAGAAGAACAAGAAGTCCAGAGAAAGGTCTCTTTGTGTTCTTCCTAGCCCTTTCCATCTGAGTGACTGTGTCTATGGTGTTTTCCACCTGCTGACATCATACAGCAGCTGCTGACATCAGACAGTAAGCACAAGCACAGACAATAAGATAGATGGATAGAACCCTGCCCTGAAATTATCATTCCTAACATGCCTGGGCTTGGACCTAAACTCCCTCTGCCCTAAGCTGACCTTGAACTCAGAAACCTACCTACCTTTGTAAGCGTAAACACAAAAACTTAGATGGGTGGGACCTTTCCCTGAGATGCCCATTCCTTAAATCTCTTTATCTCCTTCCTTAGTATCTCTCTGCAAAACTGTTTCAAAGTGCAGCTGCCTCTGTTACTTTAAATTTGTGAAGCTCCTCCTATAATTCATATTGCAACCTTATATTCTGCGTACTTGAGAAATTATATACTTTGAACTCATGTTTTCAATGTTCTTTCCCACAGCCTTAAGCGCTGCCCTGATGGTCACAGCATTCTACCATTTTGCTGAGACATAGACTTACCGCCTGGCCTCCCGGGCTCATTCTGTCTCTGACTATCATGGAGTCATTAACCTTGGCAGAGAGAACACTCCTCCAAGGAGGAGCATGAAAATATTCACCCTGTTATACAAACAAGCACTACACCCACAGTGACCATAATGCAGGCTCATGCCCTACTGGCTCTCTTCTAAGGGTGGAAACCATGTCATTTCTTACAAGGTCAGGCAGGACTTGGCACACCTACTGATGGGGACTCCACATGCTGACATTAGACAATAGCTGCTGACATCAGACCTCTGTTTCTTCAGCTTGCAAGTAGGATTCAAATACCAATGGTTTCCCAGGAATATTCTAGTCCTTCAGCACCATACTGGGACTACTGAGGCCCCAGCCTTATGGCCTGAACGGTTACCAGGCTCTCAGCTTCTCTTACATGAGATGGCCACCACTGGATGACTCAGCCCACAGTAATTCAGTCCACACATCTGTTCCCTAGAGAATCCCGACTAAAACCCTTATCTAAAGAAAAAAAAAAAAGAACCTAAATTTGGAGCTAAACATTGGTAACTGGTAACCAGACTTCACAAAACCAAGGTGTATGGAGGTGTCCAGAGAACATCTTTTATAGGGAAACATGAATTCAATGCTTATGCTAACTCAAGTCAGGGTGCATTGAGGGCAATTCTTTTCTTTCTTTCTTTCTTTCTTTCTTTCTTTCTTTTTTTGTTTTTTTTTTGGTTGTTTTTTTGTTTGTTTGTTTTTTGTTTGTTTGTTTTGTTTTGTTTTGTTTTGGCTTTTCAAGACAGGGTTTCTCTGTGTAGCTCTGGCTGTTCTGGAACTCACTCTGTAGACCAGAGTGGTCTCAAACTCAGAAATTTGCCTGCCTCTTCCTCCCAAGTGCTGGGATTAAAGGCGTGCACCACCACTGTTCGACTGAGGGCAATTCTTTTTAACAAACTAAGTTCATGCTGATAATTTACAGCTCTCAGACACTGACGACATTTTCTGAACTGTGGCTCAGAACTGTGTGGCCCTGAGCTCCACATAGACCACTGGAGTTGAATCATACACTCCAATGCACTTGGGGGCTTGTGTTAGGCTAGTCAGAATTGGACTGAGTATTCTGTTAGTGCTTCCATGATAGGTCATAGGTACTGAGATCTGTGTGCCTGAACAGGGAGGATAAATTTTTTCTCCTCTGCTCTCATAAAGCTGATTCAAACTCTCAACAGTTCCCAGCAATTCTGAGGTTCCTCGCCCCTCTGCCTCTCTGCTGGGTGAGAGGAAAAGCTGGTCTCCTGCTCCCTGCTCCGCTTTCCTTAGGTCTCACACTTCCATTATGCCTCTGTGTAGCCCACGCAACATATCCAGTTGCTGCTGTGGCTCATGTTGGGTGTAGGTGGCTCTGGATCAATTTCATACCACTCAAAGTAATTTGATTATTTGAGAATGGTGGAGTTGGTGGTGGGAAAATAGAAACAACCTATTCAGGCTGTTGTATATAGCCTAAGGGATTGCAAATTGAGAATGTTGTGCAGGGTGTTTTAGCAAAGATCAGTAAGGAATCAGGAGGCATCTGGAATCTAGAATGGAGGAAAACCTCCAAGACACACAGACACTAGCAAGAGCCAGAAGAGGCCAGGACTTCCTGGCAAGCTCTCTTCTGGAAATAATTATCACATATCTTCAAAACATGAGATTTTCTTTTGTGCTCGCATATTATTAAGGTTTTGACCATTTATTAAAAGCACGAAGTCTCCAGTGAATATCAAAAACTGGTTTCTTTCAGGTCACACCCTGCGCTTGTTAAACCTCTCATCCTTCATAATGGCTCTCAACCTTCATAATGCTGTGAGCCTTTAACACCGCTCCTCATGTTGCCGTGACTCCAAACTGTAAAATTATCTTTGTTGCTACCTCATACTATAATTTTGCTATTGTTATGAATCATAATGTAAACATTTTAGAGACAGAGGTTTGCCAAGGGGGTCAACACCCATAGGTTGAGAACCACTGTGATAAAGTGTCTTTTTATTTTAAAAATAAGATGTTTGCTTTTTATTGTTTTTAAGTTGTGTGTGTGCTCATGTGTGTGTTGGTGCCGTAAGAGTCTAGATAGGGATATTAGATCCATGGACTAGTTACAGGCAGTTGTGAGCCACTCAACACAGTTGCTGGGAGCAGAGCACACATCGCTGTAAGATCTTACACAGCCTCTACAAGGTCTCTGCACACGCTCTTACTGGCTCTACCAGCTCTCTTGGGCCCATCTCTTCCTGTGATGTTGCAGGTTTAGAAGAGGCCAGTGGTGCTACAGTGAAGGCCTGTCTTAGTCACGATTTGAACAGACATCATGACTGAGGAAACTCTTATAAGAACAACGTTAAATTGGGGCTGGCGTACAGATTTAGAGATTCAGTCCATTATCATTAAGGCAGGAGCATGGCAGCATCCAGGCAGGCATGGTGCAGGAGGAGCTGAAGGTTCTACATCTTCATCTGAAGGCTGCTAGCAGAATACTGACTTCCAGGCGGCTAGGGTGAAGGTCTTAAGTCCATACCCACAGTGACATACCTACTTCACAGGACTGCACCTTGTAATAGTGTCACTCCCTGGGTTGAGCATATAAAAAACATCACAGGATCTCATGGGAGGATGTTAGGCTATTAGACACATGCCCTTAAAGGAGGGACTCAGATTGTCCACCTCTCTCTCTCTCTCTCTCTCTCTCTTTCTCTCTCTCTCTCTCTCTCTCTCTCTCTCTCTCTCTCTCTCTCCTCTCTCTTCCTCCCTCTTTCTCCCCCTCTCTCCCTCTCCTCCCTCCTCTTTCTCTCTTCCTCCATCTCTCTTCTCTCTCCCTCTCTGTTCTCCTCTTCCTCTCTCTTCTTCTTGGCTATGATAACTGTGGACCACAGGACCAAAGCAGAACTCACGTGAAAGGGGACAGAGCCTTCCATACCATTTTTGGTTTTGTTGCAGTGCGAGGCTCAAACTTAGCCTTAAGCTCTAAGCTATATCCCCAGCTGAATATTCTAATTCTTCTCTTTAATTTTATTTTCAAAACTAGGGATTTAACCAGGGACCTGCCTATCTCTGAGACAGAGGTCTTGCCAGACCTCTGAGAGTCAGGCTGAGACCAACCTTTCTTCTTTTCAAGGCAATTGTGGCAGCACTCCATCACAGTCACTGAAAGCTAATACATCATTTCCTTCTCCCCTCTTCTTAATGGCCCAGCCATTTGCCAACAATGGCACAGGCTTCCTGGTTCTAAGATGCTCCGGTCACACCCATCCACAGTGCCCCATAGCATGCTTCTCCATCTTCAGTATTTTAGTGAGAACATTGCATGAATGATGTAATGATTACCTGCTCCCACTGTGACCTTAGAGGCACTGATGCTTTTGAAGCTAGAACAAGTGGACTCTCGTTTTCTCATGCTCCCACCTTGCTAAGCTGGAATTCCAGTGTGAAGAGAAGGCAGTCACCATGAGGTGCAGGCGTGAGGCAAAGGCAGGAAGTGTGTCCGGGTCAGCCCTGTCGTCATGTGCTGGTTCTGAAAGCGACTTCCCAGAAAAGCAGGAGATCCTTGAAGACTTGAATCTCACTGCTGCCTTTCTGCTGTGGCTGCCGCCTGTGTGGCTCTGCCTTGGGTTTATCATAGCTGCTGCCTTTCTCCTGTGTGGCTCTGCCTTGGGTTTATCATAGCTGCTGCCTTTCTGCGTACTGCCTTCAGTTGCTGTTCTGTTTCCCAGAGGAGCACATTCAACCTGTCTCCACATACTTGTTCTTGCTGGTGCCCCAAACCATGAACCAAACAAACCTTTGTAAGTAAAGTGCCCAGCCTTGAGGCATCTTGTTACACTGACAATAATTGAACTAACAATACCTGGGCATAGTGGTACGTACATACCTATAATCCCAGCGTTCAGGAGTCTGGGAGTTCAAGGCCAGCCTCAGCTACATAGTAAGTGCATGGCCAGCCAGGGAAATATGAGGTCAGGAAGGAAGAAAGGAAGGAAGGAAGGAAGGAAGGAAGGAAGGAAGGAAGGAAGGAACGAAGGAGAGGGGGAGAGAACAAAGGAAGGAAAAAAGGAGGGAGGGAGAGAGGGAGGGAAAGAGGGAAGGGGAGGGGAGAAAATGAAGGAAGGAAGGAGGGAGAGTGGTGGGAGGGAGGGAGGAAGGGAAGGAGAGAGGGAAAGAAGAGGAGTCCATTAGCCCCGAGTTTGCTTCATCTCATACACTGAAGTATTCCTAAGTTGGCTTCAGCCCCGTCCCCTAGTGTTCTGCCATCCAGATAAATCTGATGTTTATACATTTCCAAATTGCTGTTTTTAAGAAAATGCCTCATAAATGTAAAGGATGAACCAAAATGATAGTAACTATTTTAATAATCACTCAGACTTTCAACTCCTGCAGCTGAACGCCCCAGCAGTGTTTGAGGCCCCCCCATATCCCTAACATCCACCTTCCAATCCATTTTTAATTTTGGAGGTAATGCTAGCCCATGACCACTGACCTGACACTCACTGCTTTAACGGGTCACTGTAGGGGCCCCTCATCACCCACTCTCTCACTGAACAAAGGTTCGACTCAGCATCTGCCATGTGTCACTCACGGCACCATGACCTGCAGATTCAACTCTGGCCACCATAGATGGAGAGCTTCTGTTCTGGTCCAGAGGAGAATGGAGACCTTGGAGGAAGTAAGCTACAAAGGGGAAATCATTGAAGGTTCCTCACAGGGAAACAAGGCCAGACTGGGCTGGAGAAGAATGACCCAAGGGGAAGCTGTAACCAGCCAATGAGGCAAAGGGAGAAGACAGCACAAGCAAAGGTCCTGAGGTTGAATTTGCATATTTTCTTACTACACCAACAGTGGTATATTGATGGACGACCCAGAGCCACAGAGTCTCATCTCCTGCATGCCTGACCCATGCAGTCAGTCACATGACCCACCTGCACCGTGATGTCAGGGTACAAAGCCATCACCCCTTGTCTTGGACTCCTCCCCTTGAGCAGGTTTCCATTACCCTTGCCCACAGGAGCAAGATGTATCTCTCCATCAACCCTAACATCCTCCCCTAAGAGTCACATGATCCCAGTGATTTACAGCTGCTATCCCCCCAGAGCAGGGTAGAAGAGGGATCTTCATAATTACACAGGCTTGCTGTTATTTAAATATTTACCAACATTAAACACCAAAGGGCTGCACAAATGATCCGGGGACTCATATTGTTCTAAGCTAATATTCTTTGTACAATATTATGCAAATTGCATAAACTTTATTTTGTTGTTGTTGCTGCGAGCGGCATATCCCAAGGCAGCCATTCACTAAGTTGAAGCAGATAAAGTTTTAATAATAAATAGTGATGATGAATAAGTCACAAAGTTTGCGCAATGCTAATCCACTCGCTCACCCGAGGGTGGTTCATTAGATAAACAAGGAACATTTCCTGCTTTGCTTTTGTTCGAGTGGCATCGTTTTCCTAGAAAAAAAATGTTTGCACGATAAATTATTTCAACCCATTAGGTGCTAACGAACAAATCATACTCACTCGCAATCTGTCGCGAATTGCCGAGAATTGAGATTTAAACACTGAAATCATACATTAATTTTACTTTCCAACAACAAAGCTGGTTAAGAGAAATTAAACTTGGCTGAAATGGGAACAAAACAGTATGTCTGGTGCTGAATATTTTAAGCCTGCAAAGGAGGCTGCAAATTGTTTCATTAATATTCAGACCACTTGGGCATTTGTGACAGCGAGAGAAGCAAATAAGAACGCAGTGTCCAGGGAATACCCATTAGTGGTAAGATGTCTGCATGGCTGTTTGCCCACATGAGGCTGGGTTGGCTCTGGCTGGGTCAGGTCCCTGCACCCGGCCCCTCTCCAACCCAAGCTGAACAGCCTCTTGGCTTCCCAGGGCAAAAGGGATTCCCTGCTAAAAGGTGTCTGCTCATCATAGCCTATGTCTATTTAAACAGGATGCTGGGAAATTCATCCATCAAACTGACAACATCCGGAAACACCCTAAGTGTGCAGTGTGCATCTGAAGGCAGAGAACCTGGCATATATATATGTACATATATATGTATACGTATACAGTCAGAGGTCACACAAGGTGAGGAGAGTTTACAAAGGACCCATTTGGGTCTCCAGCACCCATGTCTGCTGGGAGGATACTGTGACCCCACCAGGGGTGGGGTGCACCCTAGCTGACAGTAGGACCCTTGCTTAGCTTGATCATTCCCTGCACGGCTGGCTTTCTCCTTGCAGCACACCCACCTGGGCCCCTGAGGCTGCACTTGGCCCTTTGCATCAATAGATGGGGTCCGTTGGAGAAAACTCTGCAATGTGCTCAGTCATCTCCCTACTGGCAGGTGTTTCGGTCCTTCAACTTCGGAGTAGCTACCAAATGTTGATGTTTTCAGGTGAAACGAATGATAGGACAAGTAACATAAACAGGGTTACACAGGGGACAGTGGTGTGTATGTGTGTATGTGTGTGTGTGTGTGTGTGTGTGTGTGTGTGCACGCGCGTGTGTGTGTATGTGTGTACATGTGTGTGCATGTGTGTGGTGTGTGTGTGCGCATGTGTGTGTGCATGTGTGTGGTGTGTGTGTGTGGTGTGTGTATGTGCATGGTGTATGTGTGTGTGTGGTGTGTGGGGGTGTATGTGTGTGTGTGTGTGTGTGTGTGTGTGTGTGGTGTGTGTGTGTGCATGCATTCACTAGGTGTATGTACATGGAGAGACCACTTCAGAACTGTATAGACGGTAGCCAGCCACACCCATCTTTGAGAAGAATACGTTGTCTTACTGTGTACTGTTTGGCTTATGTGTGTGTGCTATTCTAGATTTTCCAAGTATATAGATTAAGTTTTTAATATAGAACTTTGCTCATCCAAGAGGGATAAGTAGCATGAGTCGGAGGTCATTTGGTTCTGGCTGGGCCTGCAGTCATTATTACAACATTAAATTTTATTCCCCTTCATCTGTGCAGTCCAGCTTGCCCAGTTCTTTGCCAAAGTGCATCTCAGTTACTTTTGACAAGGAAAGAGTGGGAAGCAGCCTTCCGCAGCCGTTCCTGGGTACGGATACGTGCCATGGCCGCCTGCAACTTCCTGGCTAACCTGTGAAATGGACCCTAATCAATAATTCAATAACTTCTTTTTGCTAATGAGATTCATGGGGAACGGAGGGTTCGCCCAGCCCCTCAACTCTGGGCTGTTTCTAGTCGCAGTGACCTCCATAGAGCCTGGCAAAGCTGATGCTCAAATGATGAGAGGAAAAGAGGAGATAGAGACACCAAGATCCAGGTTTGAAGATGAATCCTGTAACAACCGCATCCTGAGATCCTGCAACATACTTGCCCCTTGCCCCCAACACCGTGCTCAGGGTCTGTGAAGGGCCAGACAGGAAGTAGCTCTGATGCCACCAATCACAGTTCAGATTTTCTGCTCCCTCCCACTTTAGCCTCAAGGAACCATAGACAACACAGGAAAGTATGGCCAGGCTCAAAAATGAAGTTTGAATTTCTGAGGACTTCCGTATGTCACTCTTCTCCCTTTATTCTTTTTCTACAAATCATGCTGGCATTCTTATTTTTCATCCAGAGGCTGGGCAAAATGCAGATGGTAGCTGGGTCTGGACTGTGGCTTGCATGCCAGCTTTCAGTTGAAATAGGTACAAAAATATATTAAAAACACAGCCACTGACCAGAAATGTCCCCATTTAAAGTTAAAATACTTTCAGTTACAAAATGAAGAACAACCCAATCCAGCTTAATCAGGACAAAGATTTATGAATGCCAAACGCAGAGCCACAAGGGCTTGATGTTCAGATGTGGGGATTAGGCATCTGGGTAACAGCACATCCATACACACACACACACACACACACACACACACACACACACACACACACACACCCATTGCTTCTTCTCCTTCTCTCCCATCTTTTCAAGGTTGTATGCTTTCTGCTAATCCTAAACCTAGACACTCCTCTAACTCCCCAGAAGTGGTGTCTCCTGACCCCTCCACCTGCCAGGCCTCCCTCATCAGACAAGGTTGGTTGCTTCTTCCCTTTGGCTCTCACTCAATAGCAGCCAGCCTGTTTCTTAACATTCTCGTGTGAAATGCTCCCCACAGCATCTGTTCACTGGCTACACTGAAGCCTGTGTTCCACTGCTGGCCTCTTTCTATACAGACCTGCAGCTGGCCTCAGATTGAATTTGAAATCAAGAGCAACAAGATCCTCTCCCTAAAGAGGTGTACACTATCAAAAGCCCATATGGAAATCAGCTAGTCTCCAAGCGCCCCTACATTGTATGGTTACAATGGGAAAGGACACAATTCTCTGTGCCCGCAGGTGTCCACAGCCTCCACCATTCCCTGAAGCAGCACAAGCCATTACGCATTTGGGCTGCAGGTGAGTTTCTGTGCACTATGTGAGCAGCTGGTGTGATCATCACAGTAACCGGAACAACAGAGGTGATGGACATCTGTTCTCACAAGGTGTAGAAAGCTGTGAGAGGCTGCGACTGTGGGTCTGGAGCGCGGCCAGGGATGTCACATGCGCAAGGCAGAGGTGGAAACAAAGGAACCCAAGTGATCTGACCCCTCTATTTGATGAATTTCCCCAAAGCCTAGACTGCTTTCTATTAGATTGTAAGTTTAAATTATGTGTGTGCTTGTGTACACGAGTGTGGAGGCCAGAAATCAGCACAGGCGTCTCCTTCAGTCGCTCTACTTATTTTTGATTTGTTTATTTTTGTGTGTGGGTAGGTGTGGGTGAGAGAGCAAGCATGTGCATGTGTGTGTGTGTGTGCGTGTGTGACAATGTGTGGTATATGTGTTTGAATAGATTGTGAGAGTATGTGTATGTGTATGAGTGTGTGTTTGGGTAGGTGTGTGTGAGTATGTGTATGTATGTGTGCTAATAGATTGTGAAAGTGTGTATGTGTATGTGTGTGTACATATGTGTATAGGGGGTAAGTGTGTGTGTGTGAGTGTATATGTATTTATGTGAGTAGATGTGTGAGAGTATGTGTGTGTGTGTGTGTATGTATATGTATGGGGTAAGTGTGTATGTGTGTAGGAGTGTGGGATGGGGTATGTGAGTAGATGTTGGAGAGTGTGTGTGTGTATGTATATGGGGGATAAGGGTGTGTGTATGTGTGTATATGTTTGTGTGAATGTGGGGGTAGGCATGTGTGAGTGTGTACATGTGTGTGGGGGTGTGGGTATGTGTGAATAGATGTGTAAGAGTGTGTATATGTGTGTAAGTGTGTGTGAGTGTATCTATGTGTGGGTGGGTGTGTATATGTGAGTGTGGGTATGTGTGTGAGTATGTGTGTGAATAGATCTGTGAGAATGTGTATGTGAGTGTTATGTGTGTATGGGTATTAGTAGGTATGTGTGAGTATGTGCATGTATGTGTGCTAATAGATTGTGAAAGTGTGTGTATGTGTGTGTGAGTGTATATATATGTATAGGGGGTAAGTGTGTGTGTGAGTGTATATGTATTTATGTGAGTAGATTGTGAGAGTATGTGTATGTGTGTGTGTTTGTGTATATATGGGATAAGTGTGTATGTGTGTAGGAGTGTGGGATGGGGTGTGTGAGTAGATGTGTGAGAGTGTGTGTGTATGTGTGGGGGGCATAAGGGTGTGTGTATGTGTGTATATGTTTGTGTGAGTGTGGGGGTAAGTATGTGTGAATAGATGTGTAAGAGTGTATATATGTGTGTAAGTGTGTGTGTGAGTGTGTGTGTGGGTGTGTATATGTGTGTGAGTATGGGCATGTCGGGGGTATGTGTGTGAGTATGTGTGTGAATAGATCTGTGAGAATGTGTGTATATGTGAGTGTTATGTGTGTATGGGTATGAGTAGGTGTGTATGAGTGTGTGTGTGGGATAGTTGAGTGGGTGTGGGTGTATGTATGTGGGTGTGAGGGAGTGTGGGTGTATGGGTGTGGGTGTAAGTGGGTGGGTGAGTGGGTGTGGGGGGTGAGAGTGTGTGTGAGTGAGTGTTGTGGGTGGTGGGTATGGGTGGTGTTGGTAGGTGGTTGTGAGTGGATGGGTGAGTGACTGGGGGTCTGTGGTGCAGGTGTGAGAGTAGGTATATAGAGTGGATGATATGGGTGGTATTCTGTGGTGCAGGTGTGAGAGTAGGTATATAGAGTGGATGATATGGGTGGTATTCTGTGGTGCAGGTGTGAGAGTAGGTATATAGAGTGGGTGATATGGGTGGTATTCGGGGGGGGGCTGTGAGTGGTTATGAGTGGATGTGAGTGGGTGGGTGAGTGATTAAGTGGGTGAGTGGATGGCTTTGTACCACAGCACACTTATGGGGTCAGAGGAAAACTTCCGAGAGTTGGTTCTTTCCTTCCACTGTGTGGGCACTGAGGATCAAAATCGTCACCAGCCTTTGCAACAAACACTTGTCCGCTGAGCCATCACACCAGTTGTATACTTTATTTTTTGAGACAAGGTGTCTGGGGAACCTGGATATCACTGATTTGTTTACACTGACTAGATGAAGAGGCCCCTGGGATCCTCTTGCTTCTGCCTACTCAGTGCTGGGATACATGGTGTTGACCTCTTCACGTTATGTAACCAGTATTCCACAGAGGAAACCGTCTCCCTGTCCATCTGGCCTTCTTCTAGAACAGAGAGACTGACCCGGCCCCAACCCATGCATCCTGAGTCATGCAGAGCAAGCAACCTAATCTGGGGGCTAATGTTAGTTAACCAATATCTGCAAGTCTTTTACATATCACACCTATAATGATATTATGAGACACGTCGAAGAGGAAAAGACATCATTATAAAAGTAATGTTTCTGAGAAAATCCACAGAAGGCCAGATATTCAGCAGGCATGCGGCAATTCTGACACAGCGGTGGTGGATGTGGTGGGTGGGTTAAGAATGAACAGGGAGAAACAGTTCTAGAATGCTGAGGTCCTTAAATAACAACTGGATATGCAAACCATATAACCAAATAACATTACATGAAAATTTAGCATTTTATTCAGAAGGTTTGAGAACTACCTGTTATCTGACCATTAAGAATGGTCTGTGTGTTCAGAAGAAAGGACCGGTAATCTTGAAGAGGTACTGTCAGGAATCCTTCTACTGAAACAGGGAGAGGTGAAAAGTGATCAGCACAGCCGGACACACCTAGGGCCACGAGTCAGTAATAGATTTCTAATGTCAGTGTAACTGGAGTCCCAGAAGGAGAGGAGTGTAAGAAATGGTCTGAAGCATAGTTGCAAAACACTAAGTAGCTAATGGGAAGCATTGAACTACAAAGGAATAAATCTCAACAAAACTAACAGAGACGAAATTACAATGAGGGACTTTTACTCAACTCTACCACTAACATCAAAAGAAAATTATGCATGGGGGAAAAAGGACCAACACAAAATCCCCAGAGGTCAGATGCTTCTCAGTGGGAGCCATGGAAGCTCTAGCCATGGGACAGTGTTACAAGCTCAGCCTGGGTCTCTACAGAGCCCAAACCATCAAGCTTTGTTAGACTGAAAAGCTGAAAGAATTTAAGATAAACTATTTCCACCAAGATACTAAGCTGCACTCCTCAGGGCTGTGAGGGTGGCAGGCTCCTTGTGCTTGAAGAACAAATGAAAAAGTCCGTCATGTTGATCACACACACACACACACACACACACACACACACACATGAAATGTGACACAGAAGGCATAAAGGACTGTGGGTAAATGAATAGAATTCTAGAGGCTTAGAACATCCACATGATCACTGAGAGGTACAATTACCACTTAGGGCTGTCTCTGTCATTTAAGGATAAATATTGCAGTGCTGAAGTGGCCCCTTAAATAAAGATTAAAATAGATAACTTAAAATGAGGTCATAAAATAGAATACTACAAAAATATTCCTTTAAACCAAAAGTGGATGGAGAATGCGGAAGAGAGAAATAAGGAATAAATGAGGGGAAACGGTGGCTTAAGTGAGCAATGTCGGTGACAGTGTGAAAAATGAACAGATTGAACATCACACATAAGGGCAGAGGCTGTCAGACATCAGTGGGAGAACTTCAAGACTCAACTGGGTCATTTTCTAGAAACATTGCTTACATACAGACACTGAGATTGAAATTGAATGCTTAGAAACAGATGTGACAGGCAAACACGAACATAAAATTACAATAGTCAGGAAACATGGTTACAGATAGGTGGTAGTGGTAGAGTCCATGAAGGACATCTCAAGACATCGCCAGGAACCAAGTCCCGAGGAGAGTATAACCTGTAATGCCATGTGAAGGTAAAATTGAGAGAACAAATGTTGATATTGATGCGATAGTTCAGTTGTTAACACATCCCAATGATGCCAGAGCAACCAAAACATAAATACATGGAGATAGACTTTGGTTTAACGCTCTCTGTCAACATTCAGCAACACAGAATGGCAGCGATAGGCCATAAACGCAAGTCTCTATTCCAAGAATTGAAATATACAGAGTATGTGCTTGGATCAAAATAGTAAGAGCTAAGAACACAGGATGCCTGCTGAATGTCCTAACATGGTTAGAAATTAAGCAGAATATCTCCAAATGAATGCACACATCAAAGAATAAATCATAGGGGAGAGAAAAAAACTAAATCAACTGAATATAATAAAAAGGATAAAATATCCAAGTTGCCGGACGCTACAGAAGCAGCAGGGATAATTGTCCCTGCGTAGAGCTGTTCACTTAATATGCTTTTAGAGGAGACTTTAAAGCCAAGGGCTACACTTCCGACTTAATTAGCCAGGAAGAGAACAATGTTAACTAATAGATATAAAGTAAAGGGGGAAGATTTTAAGCACATGGTAATCAAAAAGAAAATAAAGAGACCAGGAGAAAGTAGAGGAGAAATTATGAGTGTTTAGAAGGACTAATACAGACTGGCAAAAACCTGGCAATGCTAGAGAGAAATAAAATCACAAGGTGAGCCCAAGGGGAATTTTAAAGATTTATTTGTGTGTATCTGTCTGTGTATGTGTGTGTGTGTGTGTGTGTGTGTGTGTGTGTGTGCCTATGAAGGCTAGAAGAGGGTGTCAGATCCTCTGTACCTGGCATTATAGACAATTGTGACTCACCCATATGGGTGCTGGGAACTGACCCTGGGTCCTTTGGAGGGACAGCATGCTCTGACCACTGAGCCATCTCTCCAGCTTGAAGAGGATGTTTCAACAGAGACTTCAGACACAGGGAAAAGAATAGCAGAAGGTACGATCCAATTTCTCAGACAAATGGGAAGCTTTCTTTGACAATCAAGTGGCAGTGTCCTAGTTAATTCCTGCTGTCAACCTGACACACCCAGAGTCTGCGCAGGAGTCTTGTTACCTCTGATCAAACTGTCCTATAGCTGCTAGTGGGGAATCTTTTTTTATTTTTATTTTATTTTATTTTTTGTGACTGATGTAGGTAGCCCTGCCCCTAGGAAAGTGGGCCCAGGCTTTATTTAAAAAAAAAAGGTAGCAAAGATCAGATGCTGGAGAGCGAGCCGGTAAGCAGGTTCCCTCATGGTTTCTGCACTAGATTCCTGTATTCAGGCTCCTAACTTGAGTTCCTGCCTCAACTTTCCTACATAATGAAATGTGACCTGGAAGACTAAATCGACCTTTCTTCCCCAGGTTGCTTTACAACTTTAACACAGTAAAAGAAAGCAAAGCAGGACACATGGGAAATAGCTGGCCTGCATGCTGGTGTTTGCTGGACTCGAACCCAGACTGAATGCCCCTACAGTCACTGACTCAAGGCTTCAGTATGCAAGCTGTCCAGTATTTAAGGAGAGAATTGATTGTGTCTATATTCTCAGACATGCAAAGGGGAAGAAGGACACTTGCCACTTGTTTGCATAAGGTCAGTGCTAAAATATGACACATCAAACTAAACCACAGGTAGGCCAGAATCTGCCATAGCATAACTGCATACATATATTTTTTTAAAAGCCAAGTATGCCTGGGGCTGGTTTTGCAGGTAACATGTTGAGTGCCTGTCTCTCATTACCACAAGGTTATGGGTTCTAGCCCCAGCACCACATAAGTCATAGGAAGTGGCTTGTGCCTGAAATATCAGCACTCAATAATCAGAGGTAGGGGGATCAGAAGTTGAAGGTAATCCCCCTGCCTCAAAAAAAAAAAGTCAAATGTAAGAATATGTAAAGTACATCATGACACTTGGCTTACCCAGAAATCCTGGTGGTTTCAGCATTCAAAATCAAAAAAACTCATCACCTTAACAAAATCATACACATAGCATATGATCATCTTAAAATGCAAAAAAGACCAAAAAAAGCCATAAATAATTTATACAAATTTTTGGCAAAAAGAGATGGGTTGTTCTACAAGAAAAATCTCAAAGTCCGATGAAGGGCATTTATGAAAAACCCATTCGACACCTTACTCAAAGGAATGTTTTTCTACCAGGAACATGGCTTTGTTTTCTTCAGTTTCATTTCACACTGTAGTAAAAGTCCGAGCCATCAGAAAACAATTAAGTCATAAAATTAAGGAAAGACAAATTGTATCTATCCCTGCTGACAGGAAATATGATCCTGAAAATTACAAACGGCCCATGGAATCTACTGGAAATAGTAAATGAGGTTATGATATAAAACTAATACACAAAGCCAACTTCTGTGACCATATATAATCAGTGGAAATAGGAAAATGATACTTAAAGACAGTATGCTTCTAATTGTATTGATCATTGAATGCCTAGAAAACCCCAGTAAAAGATCTGGGAGCTTCTCCACTGGGAACTGCACATGGAACCATAGTACACAAATGAACTTCAGAATGCTCATGGGCTGAATAATCAATATTGTCAAGATGATTGTTTCTCTTGAGTTGAGATATCTAATCCTTGGGTTAATAAAAATTTGAGGTACTGAAGAGCCAAAGGCGGAAGCAACTACTAGGGCTCATTCTGGTCCAAACCTTCGGAACACACAAGCCCTCTGTGAGCTATGGCTTTGACCCCTCCTAACCCTCAGGGGGAAGTTAAACTTCAGTGGAAACAAAAACAAAGGAAGTGGGTCCCAGGCAGTGAAACTACCTCCAAGCTGAGATCCTGGCTCCCCCAGGCTCCTCCTATGCAATGAGCTCATAAGTACAGACCCCTGCCTGCACCCTGAGATTTGGTCTGTCTCACTCCAGACTTCTGGAATGCAGCCATTGCACAGCCTTCTCATCATGACTCTCGATTACCAACACCTTGCCACTCTCTGTTAATTGAGCATTGTATAGTCCCTGCTTCCACTCCCGAGGGTGCAGTGGGAGCAGCAAGGTCTGTCTGTCTGTCTTTCTCTCCACTGTCTCTGTCTCTGTCTGTCTTTTTCTATTTGTCTCTCCTCTCCTCTCTACTCTTCTTTCCTCTCTCTGTCTCTTCTCTCATCTCTCTCTGTCTCCTCTCTCTATCTGTCCCTCCTCTCTCTTTCTCTGTCTCTCTATCCCTGTCTTTCTCTCCTGTTCTCCTCTCCTCTCCCTCTCTCCTCCACCCTCTCTGTCCTAGACTGTCAGGGCACAGTAGACAGTGGTGAGAGCAGCTGAAGAGCCCTGCGGGCAAACTCTTCGTGGAGGAGGGCTACCCTGAGCTGGCCAGGCCTCTCATTTCCTGGAGGAGGGCTACCCTGAGCCACCAGGCCTCTCACTCCCTGGTCCATGCATTCATGGCCAGGTTCTGATAAACGTTAATATGACAGAATCAAACATATGGGTTAATTCCACTTAATTTAATTAACCAGACTTAATTTAACTCTGCATTCAGATGCACCAAAGGGTAGAATTTCATGCCCATCTATTCTGTGTGAAGAATTCTGGGGATTTCTTTGATCGTCCACTAATTCGGCTGCTGTAGCAATTAGCTGCTGCTCTCCTGTCCCAGCTTTCAGGCACAACCTGATGTTGATTTTAATTAATTCATCTAAGACCAAGGCCAAGTGAAATACCCATTAAACCCCACTGTGATCCTGCTCCTTTCCTGTGAATTTGCTGCTTGTTGTTCTGGCCATCTCTCTCCCGGTGGGCTCTGCTCACCGAGAGCCCTTTAAACAAACGCTGAGTCCCTCCTGTCTCTCACTCTTTCTGCACAACTTTTCACAATTAGCATTATCAATTAGCCCAGCAATAAGGTGTCCTGCAGTCCCCTTGGGGAGCCACTCTAACTCACACCTGGGACCTCAGGTTTGGCTCCCCTGAGGTATGCTCCATTCACCAGAGCACCTGGGTCTGTGCTTTCCAAAAAGATCTCTTGTGATGATCTTTTGGAGTGGTTCCTGCTCTCCCCAACGTGTCTGCTGCTGTCCAGCACCTGCCTGCTTCTCTTTTCAGTCTTTGTGGGGATTCAGATGTGAGAAGCAGTTGCTCGACTGTATTTTTTTTTCTGTTCCACTCAAAGGGAGGGCTTCGGAAAAATGGTCCTGAATGAAGTGAATACGAATCTTCCTGAAGGAATTGTCCAGCTGGCTCCTCCTGCTAGTTCAAGTCCCAGTTTTAAAAGGGAACCACAGTTAAATAGCATAATGTTGTCTCTCAGGCCTTGTCAACATACTGGACAGGATTATATTTTATCTCCCAATCTGTGATGGTTTGAATATGCTTGGCCCAGGGAAAGACACTGTTTAGAGGTGTAGCCTTGTTGGAGTGGGTGTGCCACTATGGGCGTGGGCATGTTCTGCTAGCAGTCTTCAGATGAAAATGTAGAACTCTCAGATCTGCCTGTACCATGCCTGCCTGGATGCTGCCGTGTTTCTGCCTTGATGATACTGTACTGAACCTCTGAACCTGTAAGCCAGCCCCAATGAAATGTTGTCCTTTATAAGAGTTGCCTTGGTCATGGTGTCTGTTCACAGCAGTAAACCCTAACTAAGACACCATTTGTGAACTAAACCACTCTTCAGCCCATTCCAAGGCCAATAGTGAGAAGCAAGGACTAGGCAGTACAGAGGATTTTGAGAGGTGGGTAGTGTCCCAGTTCGGTTTCTATCACTGTGATGAAAGGCCATCACCAACACCCACTTGAAGAGCAAAGGGTTTATTTAGTATGTATGTCACAGACTTTCATTGAGGGAAGCCAAGGCAGGAACTCAAGGCAGGAACCTGGAGGCAGGAGCTGATGCAGAGGGCATGTATGAACACTGCTTACTGGCTTGCTCCCCATAGTTAACTCAGCTACCTTCTTATATAACCGAGGACTGTCTGCCCTGGGCTGGTCCTACACGCACTGGCTAGGCCCACGTCAATCACCGATCAAGAATAACACCCTATAGATTTACCCACAGGCCAATCCAATGGAAGCTCTTTCTCAATTGAAGGTCTCTTGTTTGTTCTAGATAACCATGGCTTGTATCAAGTTAAAACAAACAAACAAACAGAAACTACCCAGGATGGGCAGAGCCTGGAAGGACAACTTGATAAAGGGGTCAAGGTTGCCTCATCCTTTAATGAGAATGGGGAGAGAGAGCATGGTAGACACAGATGCAGCCTCTCTCAATCCCTCCTCCTTGTTTGGAAATCTGCAAGTCCATGTCGGTCACTTTGATATCAACAGCTGATGGGATCAGAATCTCTGTAGAGCTCTTAGCCACTTGAGCTTCACTGTTCTCTCTCCAGAAAGGCCAGTTAGGGGAACAGTGAGATTTTACTAGTTACAGGATTCAGGCTGTGGGTAGGCATGCAGCTGCTAAATCCTAAATTCTGTTTGGCAGCCCTGAGTGTGGCCCCTGTCCTATCAGGGCAGGCTGCTTTCAGCTCACAGGCAACTTGACGCTCTCACTCTGCTTCTGGGCTTTGTTTCCAGCCATGCTGAGCGGGTAAACTAATCTAGAGGGCCACAGACCTCATGCAGGACGCCTTTACTGAAGCGCATCTTCTCTGTGGAAATGAAGAGCCATGTTTCAGATGGGTCCAGAGGTCCCTTTGAGCCTGTCGCTGGGCATGGATTCTACAAACCCTTCAGCACTTTAAACAAGCAAGCCCATGGTGAAGATAGAGTTGAGGTCACTGGCCTGAGCCTTCACTCCCCCTACAGAGCTGACAACCAAGGTTGCCTCCCAGTCTGATGTCCTAGGTGTCCAACTGTAGGATAAACACACCCTGACCCACCGGCAGTAGGAGTTGGATCTCCCCTCCCTACCAAACTGCTTCAGTCTCACTCTGGGGTCCAGCTGTTCTTTTCCAACAATGCTGCTGCTCATGCCCCTGCCTCATCTACTCCGCTTCCTCTGCTCTTTGCTTCCTTCCCACTTCTCTGCCCATTTGTCTTGGTTCTTTGTCTATTATTTATGGATCAGATCCTCAAAGTACCCTCCCCACACAGAAAACCAAGGCTTCCCTCTGCTTCAGCTTCTGCTCTGAGACAAGACAACTCTCCCCAGAGCCCTGAGGCTGCATTCCTGTGCACTTCCTTAGAAGATCCAGGGAGGTCACATTCGGGGCTTTTGGTATTGTACAAGCTCTTACAGACCTGGGAAGTTTTGATTTTAAAACCATCTATATTGCTCAACATCTTCCAAGTGCTTTTTGTGTATGTACTTGTGCCTTGTGTGTTTGCATGTGTGTGTCTTCATGAGTGTTCCTGTGTGTGTGTGTTCTTGTGTGTGTGTTTATATGTGTATTCCTGTGTGTGTGTGTCTGCATGTGTGTTCCTGTGTGTATATGTGTCTGCATGTGTATTCCTGTGTGTGTTCTTGTGTGTGTATCTATGTGTGTATTCCTTTGTATATTTCTGCATGTGTATTTATGTGTGTGTGTCTATGTGTGATCCTGAGTGTGTGTTTCTATGTATGTTCTTGTGTGTGTGTCTACATGTGTTTCTCTGTGTGTGTCTACACATATGTCCCTCTGTGTGTGTGTCTGTGTGTGTATAATCCAGACATTAGTATCCAGTATCTTCTTCAGTTGCTCTCTACCCCTCATATCAGACAGAGCTTCTCACTTGAACTCAGAGTTTGCCAGTTTGGCTAGTCTTGTAAGCCAACTTGCTTCAAATATGCTGTCTCTATTTCCTAAGTGCTAGGATTGCAGTCAGGCTGCCATGACACTTAGTGCTTCTGTGGATGCTGGGATCTCACATGGGTGCTGGGGATCTCAGGTGAGTGCTGGGGATCTCACATGGGTGCTGGGATCTCACGTGAGTGCTGGGGGGTCTCAGGTGAGTGTTGGGATCTCAACTGAGTATTGGGATCTCCCATGGGTGCTGGGAATCTCAGGTGAGTGCTGGGATCTCACATGGGTGCTGAGAATCTCACATGGGTGCTATGGATCTCACATGGGTACTGGGGATCTCACATGGGTACTGGGGGGTCTCAGATGAGTGTTGGGATCTCACCTGAGTATTGGGATCTCCCATGGGTGCTGGGGATCTCACATGGGTGCTGGGAATCTCAGGTGAGTACTGGGATCTCACATGGGTGCTGAAAATCTCACATGGGTGCTATGGATCTCACATGGGTACTGGGGATCTCACATGGGTACTGGAGGGTCTCAGGTGAGTATTGGGATCTCCCATGGGTGCTGGGGATCTCATGTGACTGCTGGGATCTCACATAAGTGCTGGGGATCTCAGGTGAGTGTTGGGATTTCCCATGGGTGCTGAGAATCTCACATGGGTGCTATGGATCTCACATGGGTACTGGGGATCTCACATGGGTACTGGGGATCTCACGTGAGTGCTGGGATCTCACATGGGTGCTGGCGAATCTCACATGGGTGCTGGGGATCTCACATGGGTACCAGACCTCCTGCTTGTACCACAATGGCCTTATCCCCTGAGCCATCACTCTGGCCCCCTTAAAGAGCTGTTGGTAAATAGTTATTGCTCAGCTCCTTTGCCCTGTGGAGCTGTTGGGGACATGGAAAGGAGCAGCAGAGATGAAAGAGACATATTCCAGTCTGTGCTGAAACCTAACGACAGAAAAGAGTCACGGACTCATAGGAGGACTTAGGGGCTATGATGACATACATGGCAAGCAAATGGACACCAGGAAGGCAAGAGGCTGGACAAGGACAGCCAAGACGACATGCAATGTGGTCTTGGTGGCTGTGACCATCTGTGATTAACCTTCTTTGAAGCAGCAGTGGCATCATTCCGTCTCTAGGCACCAAGACATTTGCCCCCACCATGTGCAGTAGCAGAGTGTCTGGGCCTTCCAAAGCTCTGACAGAGAGAGATCATGGAAAGAAAGGCTGTAAAGAAGAAATCAGTTCGCTGTGGCTTGGGGAAGGAAGGGCCTCTTTACACCATGATTGTGCCGCCCACCTCAGAAATATTCACAAAAATCTTCTCTCAAATTCCACTGGGCAGATCCTTTTCATGGGCAGCCCATGCCAATCCCTCTTTAGAGTATTTGCTTTGATAAATAAAGCCCAGCTCAAACTGGCCCCAGGTGTTCAGCTCCTGACAAATGACACTCAAAGTTGCTTCTGCTCTTGACTGAATTCATTCCTTCAAGAAGACTAGAATCGGAAGACCCCATCCTCCCCACCATAGTAAAACTTTGGGTGTTAACTGACTCACTCTGAAAACAAAATGCTTAAGCCACCATTTATCTTCTCCCAGCTCTGTCTACTCAGGTAACAGTATGCATGGAGGCAGCATGGTCGGGTTTGGAGAGGGCCCTTCTTCAGACTTTCAGATGGCCACCTTCCCAGTGTGTCTTCACATGCCTTTCTTCTCCATGAGCTTCTGGAAAGAGAGGTCTCCACTGTGCTGAGCTCACTTAGCCTCATCATTTCCTGTTCTAGCTGCGGTAGGGCAGCAAGATCAATGTGGACATATATTTATTTTTCACTTCCGGGTCACAGACATAGTCTCAGGAAAGTCAAGGCACAAACTTAAGCAAGGGCTTGAGGCAGAAACCACAAAAGAAGGTTGCCCCCGGGCTCCATAGACTCATGCTTGGCTATCTTTCTTGAACAACTAAGGACCACCTGTCTAGGGATATTGCTGCCCATGGTGAGCTGTGCCATCCCATGCCAATTAATTATTGAGACAGTCTCCTACAGACATGCCACAAGCCATTCTGATTTAGGAAGTCTCGGGCAAGGATCTTTTTTCAGATGCCTAAGGTCAGGGTACCTCCTCAAAGTCCTGTGTCCAATTACAGTCCCACAGGGGTTACAAGAATAGAGCTTCAGCATATGAACTCAGCACCATGGTGAGCCTGAGCAGCTTCCTTGTGGGGTGAGGGCTGGCAGTGGGAGGGGCCATTACTAGGCACTTAGAGGAAAATGTAGATCAAGGAAGCACAATTGCAGGGGCCTGGAGAGACAATGTAGTTCATAAAGTGTGTGTCACATAGGTGTAACTTTAAGTTTTTCAAATTCAATCTTTAGTGGTTCTTAAATGTGTTAATCTCCCTTTTAGCTCACCATCCACCAAGAGGTAGTAGAAAAGGAAGGATGGGGGACAGGAAGTTGGAGCAACTCCCATCTGCGTTGTCTGGAAATCAGCAATTGAGTTCACAGGTCAACAGAGGTAGTTCCATCCACTCACAAACACTTCATGGATACACCAGCAGTCCAGTTCAGTAGAGTCAGGTTAGCAACAGCGGTGACATGACCTAGCAGAGACAGCTAGGCCTCAGCCTAGCTCTAGTCAGCAGGAGGGACCAACAGGAACACCAGGAGAAGTTCTCAGCTGTGCCTCTCAAAGATCAGCCAAGATGAGAGACCCACAAGTATCATACAGCTAGCTGTACCAGCAAGCCAAGCTCTGTATGTGTCACTCCGTCACTCCATGGAGTCCTATTTATACCCTCTAAACATCAGAAATCCTCCATGTGCATTGCCTCAGCACAGGCATCCAACTAGCCCGAGTCTGCAGAAGTGGTAACAAATTGCAGTACACCTCTAGAAGTTTTTTGGTACATTTCTCTCTATGGCACCCTAACAAATGCAGCTCAACTACACAATGTAAGGCAGACCAATACATGTGTGTCGTTAGCAAAGAATCTTTCATCACGTGTCCTTTCAAGTGCTTGCTTTAGCAGAACATCTTCTCACCTGCGTCTGCTTCAGTGAGTAGGCCTTAGTCTTTCACACCTATGTCCACTTCAATGCATTGTTCCTTCAAATGTTTTTGCCCCAGCAAAACACCATCCAACTGACTTCCCAAAGAACCCTTAAGTTTTCACTTCAGGTGGGCATGAATCCCTGATTAATCCCTGGAACCTGTGTAGTGGCCTCTGCTTGTGATCTGGAGTTGGGGAGGTGGACACATGAGAATCCCCCAGCTTGCTAACCAGCCATCTCAGCCTGATAGGAGATGACTAGGTCAATGAGAGAACCTGTATCAGGAAAACAAGGTGGCTAGCTAGGGAAGAATGAGGAACAGGCACAGATACACAGGTGCACACATACACGAGTGCACACGACACACAGAGAGGAGCCACAGGCCATGAGCAAGCAGGTGGAGAGATGAATGAATCACAGAAAACGCCATCCAACATTCTAATTTAGACCTGTTGCATCCGAGACTCCTGTGATGTTTCAACAGGCAGATCAGATCAGCTCAGCAGTGCAACAAAAACCCTTGAAAATGCAGTAATAATTCAAATCACTTGTTCTCTGCCAAAGCGCAGTCACTGGAGGTTTCTGAGATAAATTTCTGTGGCTCGCTCTGGCTGCCCCACCTGGATCGTTGCCTTGATGGCTTGGCTGGTATAAGACAAGCTGTGGTGGGGGTGAGGAATGGGCTGGCAAGCTGGAGCCAGGGAGCTTCCGGTGTTCCTGGGAGAACGACAAAGGGGTGGCCAGCGGAAGATGTTTCCCAGGCTTGTCAGAGGGAGCTGGTGTATGGTTTCTGTAGACAACACCATTAGTCAAAACAAATTCTTCCAGTCTGAGAAGCATGAAGCCCTGCAGGAACACAGCTCTCCTGGAGTATCCCCAGTGGCCCATCAAGCACTGCCAACTGCCACTGTTACCATCAGAGTTTCATTAAGTTCAAACATCTGAAATGGACTTCTATTTCTCTTCTGAAACGCTTGGGTCCCTAACCGCATGCGTTCCATTGCCTTGGACTTTCCTCTGCCTGTAGCCATTGAAGCCCATCAACTGAGCCTTCTTCCTGTCCTGCACCCGACTCTGGGGAGAGCGAAGCTCAGGGACCAGAGAGGGTTCAGGGAGCCTTGTTCCTCTCTCCTTGTGTCTCTGAGTGTTTTCTGTAGCCGATCTTTTCTCTGTCCTCTGAGGCAGCACCAGGGATGTTATGCTGTCTCCCATATAAACAGAACCCTTCCGATTTAATTGCTTTATTCCTCTCAACCAAACAAAACATGTATAAGTCTTAACGGGCTGAGAGAGGCCTCCGGGCACAGTTTTTAACAACCTGCCTGTGATTTGGAGCTTGCAGGCATTACAGAGGACACACTCTCTGAAAAGACTGTTATAGATCCTAGGGGCAGGGCTGCCTCAGGGGAAGAGCCGTGGGGGGAAAAAAATCTTTAGGAATGTCTTGAAAAATGAATCTTAATCCCGATATGTTGCAAAGATGCATCAATTTTTTTTAATGTATTTGTGTCGAAGTGTTTTAATAGAGCGTGTTGTCTGAGACCTTACTCGTACAGCTCTCAGAAGACGAAGCCTAAGGGCTAGAAGGAGATCATTTGCAGAATATGAAAATGTCAGGGGCTCAGTCAAGTAATGATTCCAATAAATAACTCAGCAGGAAGTGACTCTTCTGGCCTCCTGTGATCTTTGCCCCTTAGTGTTATTTCCCAGAAAGCTTTATTGTGAATTAATTCTGTCTCCTCCGCCAGCCCTGGCAAGGCACTGAAGTGCACATAGTAACTTCTGGAAGGAAATCGCGTCTCCTGTGTGGTTGGAAAATACTTCAAATGAGGCCCAAAGCTATCTTCTGAAAGACTGGGTAGGTGACGTGTTAGCAAACACGCAAAAGTGGTCTTTGCTCTTGACTTGCAAAGAGAGTTCAAATCCAATTTGTCAAGTGAAAGCGGTTTGGAGGTCTCCCATCAAAGCTCCAACAACAAGGAAATGATAAAACCCGATGCCTTTCCTCAACCTATGGAAGATCTGGGCTCACTGCCCTTCACTGTCTCAGTCCTTGTACCACATGCAGGGGACTGATGACGCTGGGCACCATGCCACCACAATGAAGCTAGAAGCAGGCAGTTTTCCACCCATAAAAACATGATAGTAGAGCCCAGTCACTCAGCGAGCCCTCTGTCCTAACCCTTCAGTAATTTTGAAATGACCTACGTATTTAGTCTCTGTTTTCTTTAGCCTTTTCGGTGAACCCCATCTCCCTGCTCAGATCAGGATAACCATTGTACATGGAGCTGCTCCAGCCTAACCCACAACCACAAGCCAAATCACCATTTACTCGAGTCTGCTGTCACAGTGTCTTCTGTCCACAGGGTGAGTCGTTGTCCTGGATTCTGGAGAGACAGTGGAATCTGGGTTGTCACAGCCTAGCATTACTGATCTATACCAAAACTCAGCAACCAACACGCCACATACCCAAGATAAAGGAAAAAGACCTTTGAAAAAAGATGGTGGGGGAAGGGGACCCCTACACGCACTGGCAGATGAACTAGGATGAGTCCCACGTGGCATTCTCATCAAAACCAAAAGCAGAACATTGGCATGAAATCCCTGTAGGTTAGAGGTGCCCCTCATGCTAACATACAATACCTGGATGAAGCTGCTTGAGATTCAAAGCTTCCGGTCTTCAGTTGACATGGGAGTTCTGAAAGAATTGGTTCTTATGTCAGTGGAGGAAAGCTGCAGCAGCAGGGTAGATGGATTTGCCATTGAGAATGGAGGGCGAGCAGGCGAAGAGCAGTTTCCGTCTTCCTTCCTTCCTCTTGGCTGCCGCCAGAATTGTGGCTACATGGAGGGTGAGCCTTCTTGCTTCAGACAATCCAACCAAGGAAATCCCTCCCGGGCCTGCCCAGCAGTCTGTGTTCTAGTTGGCTCCAGGTGCTCTCAAGTTAGCGACCAAGATTATAATCCAGCACAATGGTTTGTGCCAGTTAGTTTAAGTTTTCAATTTGACACAATCTAGAGTCTCCAGGAAAGAGTCTCCATGAGGAATTGTCCAGCTCGGGCTGCCTGTGAAGGCCTATACTGATGACCACTGATGTGGGAAGACCCACCCTGAATGTGGGAAGCACCGTTTCATGACTGGGTCCTGAACTGTAAGAGAGCAAAGGGAGCAAGCAAGCAGCACACTGGTATTCCTTTCTTTCTCTTGACCATGGCTGTGATTGGACTCACAGTTAGAGTTTCTGCCTTGACTTTCTTTCCACACTCTTGGTCTATAACCTCAGATCAAATCATAAGCTGAATAAATCATAAGCTTTTCTTCCTTGTGGTTGCTCTTGGCCAAAGTGTGTCACTGTCATGAAATAAAAACTATCATGACACGAATATGAGAAGGTGAAGCGAGGCTTTTCTTTTTTTCCCCCCGACTTAGCTGATCTTTATAAGAGAGAGACCTATTTGAGGCCTTAGTAGTGACCATGTGTGGGTGACAGGGGGACGCAGGGGGACACTAGGTGTTGTGATAGTAATTCTGCATCAGCTGGAACTAGATGCCAGGCTTTCTCTCTGAGAGGGATACCACCCAACAAGTTGCGGGCATTAAGTTGAGAGTGAACTCATAGGCTTTAGGTTTCATTCACAGTGGGGACATGGGCCCCTAAGGAGACACAGTGATGGCTCTAAGAATGGGCAGATCTGAAGGGCAATATGGAAGTCTGAGGTCAGCCCTTTGGACAGAGAGGAGGAGTCAGACCCAGCACCCGTCAGACCAAGCTGATCAACCAGAACCTGTGTTGTAAGATTCTGTCTCAGAAACAAAGGCTACCAGCTACACCTTGGTAGCTGGCTTGGTCAGAAAGCACATGTGCCAGCTCCCAGCGACACACACCAGATCCAGGTAAGTGTCCAATACCTGAAAGCTGTTGTCATTTTGACTCTGTGCTGTAGTTCTCAGTCTGTGATCCTGTCAGTATCAGAGACACCTAGGAATGTGTTAAAACACACATCCTTGCCGTCACCAGAGCCACAGTGGCCTAGCAACCCACATCTCAGCGGCTCTTCTAGGCCAGCCATGCAATTGTAAGATGTGCTTGAGAAGTGCCTGAGACATCTGTTCTGATGGGACCTGTGACTAGCTGGCCTCCTTGTCCCCATCACAATCTGGCATTCCTATCTGACCCCCCTTTTTACCTTCATCCTCGGGGAAGCTCTGTCAGGCACAATCTAGGTTCTAATACCCTACCCACTAACAAATGATGCCTCTGTAGCATTAAAAGTGCTTTCCCAGCATGCCGAAGGGCCTGAGGGCTCCCCATCTCTTCCTACTGTTTAGAAAGACAGGAGGCAGTGAAATGCACAGGTTCCTGTTTTGGCTGCCATGTGGCATCTCCTTTCTCTGAGTCAGATGATGTGACAAGGGACAAATCAGGGTTAGGGTTAGGGTTAGGGTTAGGGTTAGGGTTAGGGTTAGGGTTAGGGTTAGGGTTAGGGTTAGGGTTAGATTGACTCCTCCCACGAGGCTTGGTAATCTGATGCTACAGAACTGACCACTGGGCTGTCCAGTCTTAACTGCCTGCTTAACTCAGGAACACTTGAAAAATGACAGAGAGAGAGAGAGACAGAGAGACAGAGAGACAGAGAGACAGAGAGACAGAGAGACAGAGAGACAGAGAGACAGAGAGACAGAGACAGAGAGAGACAGGGAGACAGAGAGACAGAGAGAAAGACTGGAGGTTTCCCACAGCTTTGCTCCTCCTGGCTTTGAAACTGTTGGGGGTCTCACTGTGGAGTTCCTTAGTTAGGCCTCACATTAGCTAAGCCTCTGAAGCACACACAGCTTGCATCACACCAGGTGAGAGAGTGGGAGGGGCCTGCTACAGTCACCTGCTGAGCTTGCACCAGGTGACAGGCAAAGGGCAGGCAGACTCCTTAGTGGATTTTAAGGGATGAAGAGTCTGTTTTCCAGTGGGGAAAGAAGCAGAGGCAAACCTGGCATTCCCTGGAGAGGACAGCTGTTGGGCCTCTCCTGAGACATGATGTTTCTGCTGGTGGTGGAGACGGGGACACTCCACCTGATGGATGGAAGTTAAGCCAGGCAGCCGGTCCCCTTTGCCTATTAAAATAGCATTAAAGTGTGTTTAGTGGAAATACCTAGTGCAGGCGGCACCCTAATGAAACTGCCGTTCTCATATACTTCTGGAAGCATCTGGCAAGCTAGCAAATGGGGATAATGTGCAGTTGGAAGGCATCCGTCAACACATGAGCCATTATAAACATTTGTGCTGCTGGGCCCAGCAGTCAGAGCTATGGAAAGCTGTCCTCGAAAGCGATTCTTTCAGCAGAACAGGGTGCATTCTGGGTTGGGTTTGTTGCCAATTGAAGCGATAAAGATGTCAGAAAGTGACTCTGGAAATGGACATGACTGCTCAGGGTTAGAAGCCTTTAATGTGATTTTCCTGGCCAACAGCCGCCACCTGAACACAAAAGAGTCTTAAGCTACGTTGGTTAGATAGCAGCACCTGGAATCTTCTCAATACAACAGCAGTGAGTGCAGCAAGGGAGACGCGGGGGGAGGGGGAGGTATGCTGGGAGGACGTGTGACAGTGTCATAAGACGGGCGTGGCTCTCTGCATTTCATGTTCTGTGCGGAGTGGGAATAGTTGAGAGGGGGGTGATGCTGAGCTGACTGTGCTGAGGGAGGACACCACGGTCACAGGATCTTCTCCCTCTCGCTCTCTTTTAGCAAGCAACTGAGCAGCATCCAGAGACAAGACGCCTCAGGTTTGATTGGCCAGAGACCAGGAAGCCGTGTGTAAAGTTATAAGGTT
Organism: Mastomys coucha; assembly: GCF_008632895.1. NCBI lineage: Eukaryota > Metazoa > Chordata > Mammalia > Rodentia > Muridae > Mastomys > Mastomys coucha. The sequence goes on along the minus strand of NW_022196897.1, from coordinate 165,042,707 downwards.
GACACCACACTCCCCCTGCCCTTCATGCCAAGGCTGCTAGGCAGCCTCAGCTCTAATTTGGTGAGTTATAGTCCTCAAGAGTAGGGGTGTCTGAATACAAGATGGGAGTTCCTGTTGACTGAGGAACCTGTAGAGGGTATTGCATAAGAAGTTCGTTAGTGGCAAGGGACAGCTGAGACATTTGGAATGTGGGGCAGGCACAAGCAGAGAGGCTCAGCACAACCTGGAAAAAACAGCTTTAATGCCCAGCGAGCTTTGGAGCAGGGCTGTGGGGAGGAGTGCCCATTTCAGTGTCAAACAATGGAAAAGCTCTTTTCGGAGCTGTATGCAGGGCTCTTGCTTTGCCCTGCAATTTTGGTCACAGAAGCTAAAAGGTATTTGGAAATCTTTGCCTCATTTAATAACTAAACATAATATTATTTCTTGCTTACTTAGCAGCTATTTTGTTATTTATTTACATTAATTTTAATAACTAGAATAATAAAGAATTATAGGTTTGTGTTAGATAAGGGTTTTTTTTTCCTTTGTTAACTATTACTCCATTATTAAAATTGACCTGTCCCTAATTAGGGACAGATTGTAAAATACAGGTTTCCATCACTCTGTGAGCCTCTGAGCCCTGCCACTCCACACTGCCTGGACCTCCCAGACTCTCCTCTGTCAAGAATACCCCACAGAGATAGATTTGAACAAAACATATTTTTAAGAGTGCTTGCTGCCACCTGGTGGTGATGTACCCACATTTAATTCCTAGAGCTTCGATGGCAAAGCAATTCTTAGGGAATGAATTGGGGATAGTCGGTTCATGGTTCATGTTCTTTATTTAGTAGACCGAAGGCACTCACGTTCTCTCTCTATCTGCTTGCCCCTGTACTCCTGGCTTCCAGGTGCTGTTGCCCCATGGGGTAGAGGGTTCCTGTGGGCTCCTGTGGAGCTTGCCCTCTCTTCCCAGCTAGCCCACAGCACTGATCAGCAAACCCTGGCATCACCTGGCTTACGATGCAGCACCTCCCTTCCACCCCCACATCCCTGTCACACAGTCCCATACCCACGGAAGCTGATCTGCTGAGCTCAGTACTGGAAGGAACAGCGTTAAAGCTGGAGACAGCTGCTTGCTCATGGAAAAGAGCAGTTTTCAATTATTTAAGCTGAAGCACCAAGGGCAGTGGCTCAGGCCCCCGGCAGGCTGACTAATCCATAGACTCTCAGGCAACACCCGGCCGGTGAAGCTAGCACCCTCTGATTGGTAACCCGATGCCATCTTCATTTGTTTGTGTAATTACATTTTTTTAAAAGGCTGCTATCAAATGTTAATGTTGTGTTTGGCAGAGGACATAAAACGATTCAGATACTCCAGACATGGGCGTGGGCGTGACTGCTGGGACGTCATTGGAATGCGAACATCACTGGTGTATATGGCTCACTGGCACACATATATGACTTCCCTGAGGCCAGCTTGCTTCAGGTGGCTGGCGTTAGGCTCAGATACCACATTCACTGCCATTCCTGATGTATAATTCATCAGTGTGCTCCAGGACTGGCAGTAGGGATGGGTGTGAGCATGGAAGCCACACTAGGTCAATTTCCTGTCAAGCAGGAAGAACATTATCACTCCTGGGAGGATCCCCTTTCCCTGGGAGGATTCTCTGTACCCTGGGAGGACTCTTGGTCTCCTGGAGGATTCTCTTTCCCTGAGAGGACTCTGCCCCTAGGAGGAGTTCTCTATCCCATGGGAGGAGCTCTCTTGCTCCTAAGAGCACCAGGATTGCCCTGTGCCACAACCCTTCCTCTAGGCTAGCCACTGTGGCCTAGAACACCCCTCTAGATGCTCTGGCTTCTGGGCCAGTGGGCTCCTGGAGTAGATCAGTCTGACTCTCCAGGCTGGGAACCAGGTTTCAGATGGGTCAGCACCAGGCCTGAAGCTGTCACTCGGGCAGGGTTGGGTCCTGGTCTAAGATCTCCTGACGTGGCAGACAGCCAGAACTCTCTGTCACATCCAGATGCAAGTGGGTTCCCAGGAAGATGCCTGCTTCAAGCAGCTTCCATTGAATAGGTTCTTGAGTATGGGGATTCCCAAGAGGACTTATTTCATATTTAACATGCACAGAAGATTCCCCACTACACAGTTCCTTCTCTGTGAATCAAGACTTCCCACATACTTGGGAACCCACTCTTCTCTAAGCCCTTTCCCTCAGAGAGACCTGTTCTCTAGGTAAGAAGGCTAACTGTCCATCAGGCTCATCTGTTCAGCCCTGCAGACTGATGCTCTGTGGGCAAAGCACACGGGTCAGGGAGTTCATACATGCAAAAAAAGCCAGTTCTTGATTCTTTACTGGCAGTGACATTAATCAGAATTTTCCAGAGAAACAGAATGGGGGAGGGGGCACAAATATAACAGAGGGAGAAAGGGAGGGGACTAGTGAGAGGGAGAGGTAGACTTTGGGGAGGGGAAGCAGGGAGGGAAGAGTGGGGTGGGTACGGAAAGAGGAAGAGAGAGACGAGACGGGCTGAGCTGGACTCAGACTGGGAAGGCAGAGAGATAATGGAAGGAGGGAGAGAGATGCAGAGAAAGAGAAAGAGGGGGAATGGGAGAGAGATAGAGCGGGGGACGAAAGGAAAAGGGAAGCAGAGAAGGAAGAGGGGACAGAAAGGAGAAGCTGGGCCTTGCTGTCTAGGAGGCTGGTGAGTCCCACAGTGTGCACACTGAAGCTGCAGACCAGGAGGGTTCACACCAGGGACAGGCCTGAGACCCACAGCAGCTGCTTTTGTAGGCGGTGTTCTGAGCACAAAAGGTTAAGATGCAATGCCCCAGCTCATGCACGAGGGAAAGGGGATCCAGAGATGGAGGTGGGCATGTGTCTGTCCCTTCACTCTGCCTCTGACCTGCCCTGTATGGACAGAGGCACTCACCTAGAGATCCATCTCCTTTACTGAGTTCAAGGATCCCAAGTGAGCCTCAGGGTAAACAGGGCCCTAGCCACACCCAGAACCCTCAAGGGGAGCCTGACAAAATGCACATCCTCACAGAGGGCCCAGTGGTGAAGCAGCCTGGAGCTCAGGTTCAGCTTTCCTGACAGCTCCTGGATTAAGGAAGTGTGCAGCTGGAAGCCCAGTTTTCTATTGAGGTCGTGGGGGGAGGGGAGGCATTGGGTGAATTCTCCATGACTGGGCCATTTCTAATTCAGCTAGTCCCAGGGTAAAACAGCTCCTCATGAACAAAGCCAGGCCCAAATCCTGAGGAGGGACCGAGCACAGTGGGCTATGCAGCTGGCGTCTGATGGCTTTGATCTGGTGACTGAAGAAGACTGCTTCATCTCCAGGGCTGAGGGCTGGGAGCAGGAACATGGCCTTGGGAGCTGTGTAAAGCGAAACTCCTGCCAGGAGTTGGAGAGGGAGACATTTGCTGGGGATAAGCAACCTTCAGAGGAGGCTACCAAACTGGAGCTCCCACAATGAAACCCACATGGCCCATAAGGCAAAGGCACAGATATTGCATATTAAATATTAAGCAGGATTTCCTCTTGGGCAATCAGTTGTGGTCATTATCCTGCTGTGTCTTCTACCAACTCACAGAAACCCTGAAGCAAAAAAAAAAGAAAAAGCATGAGACAGTTCCTCAACTTCAGGTCAAGGGCACAAGGCAGCTCACCAATGGCCAAACCCGGCCACACCCAGTCACTGCGCCCCTTATAGCCTACAGCCTCCTGCTTGCCGGGCCTGTGAAACCAGGACCAGAGAACACAGTGAGCTTGGAGTCTAGACATTGTCCCCCACCTCTATACCAGGGGACCCCATTGTCACCTCTGAGACAGGGGAGGGCGGGGGGGGGGAGTTGGCTTCTCACTCTGGCGAGCATAATGTTGGCTAATGTTCGAAGCCCTATGCCATCCCCAGTTCTGGCTCTTTGTTTTCTGCTTTTCTGCTTGCAGTTCCAGAAGTGAACCCTTACTTCTCAGCCCCCAGCTCTAACCAACATGTTTGCCAATTGTTGCCATGAGGCCCCCACCATTAGGGACCCTAATCTTCTGAAGGCATAGACGCCAAACAAACCCTTCCATAAGTTGCCTTGGTCATGGTCTTTTATCACATCAATAGAAAAATAACCAACACAACAGACTGTAGTGTGTATGTTTCCTGCCTGTCTTCTGGGACGAACTCCAACCTTTTCTTTAATGGTAGCTCTCTCATATGCCCGAGCTTCTGCCAGGAGCAGCCACAGGGTCAGCTGAATGTAGGGTGATCTCACCATGCACTTGGAACTGGATTTTCTATCTTCATCGTATCTCAGTAAATGCCTTTGCTTTCATTCAGATTTCTTCATGCAATAAATTTACAAAATTAGGAAATTTAGATGATAGCAAAGTAAGATTTTTCTCATAACAATAACTCAAGAGACTTTACTATCTTTATGTTCATAAGTAATTATTATGGAAAATAATTACAAAATACCCAAAGGGGTATATCTCTTAATGCATAATAAGCTGACATACTCATATTTAAGCCAGTTAGAGAGTTTTAGCTTCTTTCCATCCTGCTGTATGAATGCACACACAGCCTTGACATTTTACAAAGAAATACTACTCATTTGAGCACCAGAGCACAAGCGCACGGTATGAGAACAACCTCCCTCTAACGGAGCGGCCATCACATTGTTAATGGGCATATCTGTTAGAGTGGCCATAGGATTGTTAATGGCCATACCTGTCTCAATTGTTTCCCCAACGTGTTTAGCCGATTTTCCATTTCAAATGTTTTGCTTTCTCCCCCATTTTCCACTAGTGTATGCAGTACTCGTTAGCAACACACACATGCGTCTTTTCATGCTTGTCCAATTATTTCCTTAGAATAAATTCCTAGAGGGTGAATTGCTTGGCTAAGGGATTTTCCATCGTGGTTATTTTCAGATCCCTTTTTGATTCATGCTGTCAGGTTATTTCCCGTCTGAGTTTCATTTCTGTTGCTGTGATAAAACATCCTGACCAAAAACAACATAGGGAGGACAGGGTTTGTTTGGCTTACAATTCCAGGTTTCAGTCCATAATTGCAGGAAGGCACTGAAGCGAGAATTATACATCTGGCCAAACCACAGTTACAGTCAAAAGCAGGGAGAGATGACTACACTGACTTGACTGTGTCCTCCACAGCCAGCTTTCCCTTACTTTTACACAGTTCAGGGGCCAGCCTAGGGAATGGCGCTGCCCACAGTGGGCCAGGTCAGTTAATAACCAAGACAATACCTCACAGATATGCCCATTAGCTAGTCTGAACTAAACAGGCCCTCAAATGAAATTTTCTCAGATGATTCTAGATTACAACAAGTTGACAGTTCAAAACCGACTATCAAGCTGGAGGTGCAAGATGGTAGAGTAATATACACCTTTAATCTCAGCAACTGGGAGACAGAGATAAGTGGGTGGGTCTCTGTGAATTTAAGACCATCCTGGTTTACATAGCAAGTTCCAGGCCATCCAGAGTTATATAATGAGACCTTGACTAGATAGATACATAGATAGATAAAAAGATAGATAGATAGATAGATAGATAGATAGATAGATAGATAGATAGATAGATGATAGATAGAGATAAATGACAGATACAGATGATAGATAGATGATAGATAGATAGATAACATATCCCAAGAATGCTCCATAACTGTGTGTCCTCCACTCACATTGTTGTTACATAAATCTTTTCATCATAAAAACACCAAGGAAGAAGTATCAACAATTAAGTTTGCATTAAGGAGGCAGGATATAAAATGTTTGAAGAACAACATCAGTCCTCATATATATAAATTAATTATTTCCCTTTTATCGTATGTAATATTTTCTTTTATTGTATTTAAACAAGATTTCCTGTAGACAAGATCAAGGATCCCGTAAAGGGGAGACTAAGCAGGCAGGCATGAGCACCTGAGACTATACTAATCAGACACAAATTATCAAAGACATAATCTTCCCTTAATCAGACATTTCTACTGAGAGACACTCTGGAGGTGGCCGCTCTCACCGCAGACCTCCATGCCCCTTTAAACATATTTTCAAGTGTGGGGCTGATTATAAGAACTGCACAGATTAATCCCAGTTGTCCTATTCTCATCTCTCCAGCAGTCTCAGCAGAATGGAGCCAATGACATGTCCAATTTGCCCCTGTTCAGGGCTCATAGACCACAGTGGTCATTACACTTGTGTGATACCTGCATACAGCTCTCAGTAATTCGGTTACATGGGTACACTCATGTGTCTGCCAGCACAGTCACCATAGACAACAAGTCCCTCACAACTAGACCTCCCTCAACAGCCAACTCCATCTTAACACTGACCTTAGGACCTGCAGGAGCTTACTGTTGGTCACTGCCTTGCACATACAAAGCCCTGGCTTGCCGTAACACTGAGAAACAACCCATTTTTCCAATGTTTATTGAGATTAAAAGGAACAAACATATGTGACCTTGAATGAACTTCATGAGAATTATGAGTGAAAAAAGGCAAATTCCTACTGGCCATTTACCTTCGTGATTCTGTTTTCATCAGCTTTTCAACTGTTAAAATTACAGGGATCAACTGGAATGACCTTAGCTGAGACTCACAGCAGTGGAGATATGGAACGCAAAGAGGCCACCTCCTATAGCCAGGCAGGAACTCCAGTGGAGCAATAGGGACACCAACCCACCCACAAAACTTTCCACCCAAAATTTATCTTGTTTATAAAAAATGCAGAGACAGGGGATGGAGCAGAGACTGAGGGAAGAGCCAACCAATAACAGGACCAACTTGAGACCCATCTCATGGATAAGCACCAATCCCTGACACTATTAATGACACTGTTACGCTTGCAGACAGGAGCCTAGTATGGCTGTCCGCTGAGAGGCTCCACCCAGCAGCTGACTCAGACAGATGCAGATACCCATAGTCAAACAGTGGTTGGAGCTTGGGGACTCTTATGAAGAGTCTGGAGAAGGATTAAGGGCCCCAGAGAGGAGAGGGATTCCACAGGAAAACCAAGAGTCATCTAACCTGGACCCTTGGGGCTCTCAGAGACTGAAACACCAAGCAAAGAGCATGCACAAGCTGTACCTAGGACCCCCTGCACATATATAGCAGATGTGCAGCTTAGTCTTTATATGAGTCCCAAACAACTGGAGTGGGGCTATCCCAAAAGCTGTTGCCTGTCTGTGGAATCCATTCCCCAACAGAGCTGCCTTGTCTGGCCTCAGTGGGAGAGAATGTGCCTAGCCCTGCAGAGACCGGGTGGGGGGATACCCAAGGGGACTCTACTCTCTCAGAGGAGAAGAGAAAGAGGGGATGGAGGGAAGGAAGGACTGTGTGAGGGGATATAGGGGGCAAACAGAGATCGGGATGTAAAGTGAATAAATAAATAAAAATTAGAGGAATGGAGAACAAGAGGAAAGATGGGTCAGTGGTTAAAGTCGTATACTGATCTTTCAGAAGACCCAATGGACTATAACTCCAGATCCAGGAGGCCCAGCTTCCTGGCCTCTTCTGGCCTCCTTGGGCACCTCCATTCATGTGGCACACATGCACACACTCACACACATGCACACACACATACACGCACACACACAAGGTTATGTACATTTGTTACTTTTGATTACTAAGTACTATTCCACATTAGGGTGTGTCACACTGCTTTCTCAAGCACCCGCCCATCAAAGGACACATGCATTTTTCCCAGTTTGGTGTTATTATGAGCCAGGCTGTGATAAACACTTGTGTACAGGATTCAGTGTGAACATAAGTTATCATTACTCTGAGAGATGTGCCCAAGAACACAATTGCTACCTTGCCTGCCACTTGCACATTCTTTTTTATGAGGAACTGACAAACTCTTTACAGTGGCTGTGATATTTGGTGCCCACAAGCAACACCCTGTACCCTAACAGCCTTGGCTGCTGAGGTCCCTTCCCTCAGCTGCGGTGACAGGTGTCCAAGGCTGCACCCTGGCTTCACACACTTTTGCATTACAGCAGACAAACGTTCACGTTTCTTGATATTTACTTATTTTCCATCTGTGTCCTCTGTGCAACACCCCGGTTTTGCCTATTTTCCACTTGGGTTGTTTGTTTACTTTCTCATTGAGTTTTGAGAACTCTTTAAATTTTCCAAGCACTAATCCTTGGCTGGCCATGCAGTTTGTCTTCGGTCCTCTTCTTAGGGCCGTTTGCTGGGCAAGCATCGCCGCACTTTGATGTTAGCTCTAAGAGTTTTGCAGTGAGCCATAGGAAGGAATGGTTTGGGAGATCTTTATTTTTTAATTAAAAATTTAGTGTGACTCAATATGAAGTATTTAATATACATCAATGTATTTTGTTCACCTCCCATAGCTCACCCCTATCCTTCTTGCTCCATCTGCTTTGACTCCTTTCTTCTGTCAGATAGTGCCAATCGGTTTCCATCACACACACATACACACATGCATACATGCATGCATGCACACACACATTGTTTTTATGTGTGTGTTACTTGCATGAACATACACATATGTGTGTGTTATGTATATGTGTGTGTGTAAGTAAATCTAGATTCTGTTGGAGAGAAAACATGATATTTTGTCTTTCTATCCTTCCTATGATTTATTTTTTGATGGCTTTATATTAATGGCTTAGTCCTATGACCTATGTTAATTTTTTAAATAGGCTTAATTCATTTTCTTTCTCTCATATAGAAACCCCACTTGGAAGCCACAGCATGAACCCAGGGTCTCTTCAAGAGCCCCAGTATGGTCCATACTAAAATGGTCAATGAAATCCCAATGGAGAGAGGTTGAGCATAGCCTTTTCCTGTAAGTCGGGGCTCAGATAGCTGTGGACTTCAGCCACTATGTTGATATGTCTTTGGAAAAGTTGCCTGTGTCTTTGGGCTGCCTCTTGCTGGGGTGGGATAGCCATTAGAACCAGCCAGCAGCAGCAGCTTCTTGGACAATGTCTAATGTTAGTGGGGTGAATGAAGCCACCAGCACAATGGCCAGTCACCCAGCAAGTGTGGCAAGGACGGGATGGCATCAGGAGCTTGAAACAGCTGTTCACACTGTACTCACCAGGAAGCAGACAGATAGAGGAGCATGCTGATGCCCAGCTCACACTCCTATCCACACTGCAC
>NW_022196897.1:165030000-165032845 GCF_008632895.1 Mastomys coucha | reverse complement strand
GATAGAGGAGCATGCTGATGCTTGGTTCACACTCCTGTTCACACTGCACTCACCAGGAAGCAGACAGAGAAGCATGCTGATGCCCAGCTCACACTCTTGTTCACACTGCACTCACCAGGAAACAGACAGATAGAAGAGCATGCTGATGCTCAGCTCACACTCCTGTTCACACTGCACTCACCAGGAAGCAGACAGATAGAGGAGCATGCTGATGCCCAGCTCACACTCCTGTTCACACTGCACTCACCAGGAAGCAGACAGACAGAGAAGCATGCTGATGCTCAGCTTACACTCCTGTTCACACTGCACTCACCAGGAAGCAGACAGATAGAGGAGCATGCTGATGCTCAGCTCACACTCCTGTCTACTCAATTCAGAATGCAGCCAGTGGGAAAGCACTGCCCACACTTGGGTCCTCTCTTCTCTCGTCAGTTACGCTATTCTGGAGACATCCTCATACACACAACCTGGACTGTGTGCCCATGGAATTAGTAATCTCATCAAGTTCACAATCAAGGGAGCCAGGGATCTATCTGGTTGGACACTGAGAGAAGACTCACGTCTGGGACATGGTCCTCAAGCCCTTGGCAGGGCCACCTCACTGTAATGAGGACCACCCACTGTCCTCGGTGGTTCTTCTGAGTCTCTGCATCCCTGGCCTCAGGGATTCCAAACCTGCTGGCCACTACTGACCTGACATGACCTCTTGAGCACCAGGGCCACACCACCCATTTTCCTGGAAACAAGCTGAGCTGGGACGGTTTTCATATGCGGACAGAGCTAACATCAAGACTTCTTTTCTTTTTTTGACTGTGAAATTGTTTTACTTGTTGCCAGCCTAGTTCGTGCTAGACATTGCTTGGCTCCTAGGCTAGACCCTCACCCCTAATTGTGGTTGTTTCTTTATTTTTATTTTTATTTTTATTTTAAGACAGGATTTCACTAAGTTGTTCAATCTGGACTTGAACTGACTCCAAATCCCAAGATGGCCTTGAATTTGCAATCCTCCTGCTTCAACCTCCAGGGTAGCTAAGATTGCAAGCATGTTCCTCCAGAAATGTCTTTCTTTAAAAGTAGCCTTTATCTTATAAGCACTTTTTGTATCTGTGTCAAAATGCAACTGGGTTAAACTGTGAATTCTCTACTTCCTCCAATAGCCATCAGGTCTCTATGCCAACACTGCCCTGATCAGCAGCATCATGTCACCCACCATGGGCCCAGGGTGTCAGGTGAGAGCAGCTCTGGCTGGACTCTGTCCTGGGCCAGTGTGAGAACACACCTGGTCATGCTGAGGTCTGTGGATGTCCGATGTGGGTCAGACTCTAAACCGGTTGTGAGTGGAGCTGCTATTTCTTTCTCATCAGTAGAGGCAGCTCCTGAGGCACTTCCTCTGTGTTACACCCACGCTCCATTTACAGATTTACCAGTCCCACTTAAGCAAACTTCAGCTCTATGGAGTAAAGATTTCTGGGAGAATAATGCCAGAAGTCTGGACTGTGGCCAGCACCCTGACACTTCACACTCCTCCAAAGGAAAGGGAGGGCCTCCTGTGCTGGCCGAGGTCACAAGCATCTGCAGGATGCTTGGCTTGCTACGTCTGTGCTGGAACCGGAACTCCAGTCGGTCCTCATATTTTGAAGCAACCATGCATAACCGCTGAGCTCTGCTTACAGCTTTCTTACCCTCCAGTTGCCATGACAGAATCAGAGATCTGGTCTTGGTGGCACAGGCTTGTAATCCCACTTATGCCTGAGGTGAAGGTAGGAGGAGCCTAAATCCAAGGACAGCTTGGGTATCAGTGTGAGCTCAATGCCAAGCTGGATAGCTTAATGCAACCTGTTTCGAAATCAAAGAAGGATGTGGGTGGTGGTGCAGTGGTGATGGCCACTCAGCATGTGCAAGGTCCTGGGTTTGATCTCCTAAAATACCCAAATCAGCTAGGGACAACATGCTGATGCTAGGATGTACACTTGTGAACCTAGAGGCAACAGGTGGCCGGGTGTGCACTTGTGTAACTAAAGACAACACACCTTTGGGGTAAACACTTGTGTAACTAAAGACAACACACCTTTGGGGTAAACACTTGTGTAACTAGAGGCAACTGGTCACTGCGTGTACACTTGCACGCCTGAGGATTTCACAAGCTCCTTCCCCATCACACCCCTCCCATGTCCGTGAACAGTCTGTTGGTTTGGGAACCTGCAAAGTCAGCCTCACTCACTTGAGCCCCATTTCATCTTCTTTCTTTCTCCTGGTTGACATTCTCCTCCTTTTGATGGCGGTGGAACCAGGAAGCAGAAAAATACTAAAATTGCTGCCATACTGTTCGTGTTTTTAATTTGACAAGAAAACTTGTGCAATTACATGGAACATTTATCTTGTTTCTTCTAAATTTTGCCTTCCTCTATGAATAACAAACAGCCTCTGAGCGGAGAGCCCCGCCCCCACCCCACCTCTCTTCTGCCTGCCCTGCTCTATCTGCAGCCAAAGGCCTCTGCTCTCTCCATCCACTTGAGGCCACTGTCCCCCGCACTTCTGACTGACCTCACCAGCTGGTACAGGTAAATTCTAACAGAACACTGGTACACAGCATTTCTCCCAGAGTTAGAGCCTGTATCCAAATCAGGAAGAATGTAAGGATATTTTCAAAGAGCTAGTCTAACAGGAACCAGAGGCCTCAGGACAATATCAACATACACTAAGACAAATGAGCTGTGCTGCCCAATACAAATTCAGTCTCCCCGACCTGCAGACATCTCCCTCACAGAATCTCCCCAGCCTGCTGACTTCTCCCTTGCTCCATCTCCCAGCGCACTACCTTTTCCATACCCCCAACCCCCACCCC